>NC_044034.1:369890732-370190732 GCF_901765095.1 Microcaecilia unicolor
AAAAACGTCCTTTCTAAACGCGTTGTGATTGGTTCAGAGACTTCAAGGTCTCTCAGCTGAGTCAAGCACATCCAAAAAGGACGTTTTTATTATTGGGGGGGACGTCCAAAAAGGACGTCTTTTTGGATGGAAGTCCTCAACTGCACTCTCCTGCTACGATCGAGCCGCATCGGAGCCTTCCTGCAGCAGGCCGTGGACGGGGTGAGTGGCGTGGCGTCTTCCTTTCAGGCGGCACAGAGGCGTATTTGGCATGCGCAGAGCAGCCAGCATAACGCTTGGCTGCTCTGCGCATGCTCGACCAGCCGACTGTTTACCGATGGAATAGAGAATGCAAGTGAGCTACAACGAGCAGCTCATTTGCATTCCTTTTCCTTGAAGCACGCCCGTTCCTTACCGATTCGCTAAGGGAATCGGTAAGGGAAGGGCTTTAACGATTTTTTTAGTGCATCTTGGCCTATGTAAAAAACAAACCAAAACAAAAACAATAGCTGTGCAAATGTTATCTAAATAAATAGAGTGGAGGAGTGGCCTAGTGGTTAGGGTGGTGGACTTTGGTCCTGAGGAACTGAGTTCAATTCCCACCATTTTGACAGCTCCTTGTGACTCTGGGCAAGTCACTTAACCCTCCATTGCCCCATGTAAGCTGCATTGAGCCTGCCATGAGTGGGAAAGTGCGGGGTACAAAATGTAACAAATAAAAAAATAAATGAAAAGCATATCATAAAAAATGATAAAACCAACTTTAACACAGGATGAATGGATAATGAGTCGATGCTAGATGGAAACAGAATATCAAAATCAATGTATCAAGAAACAAAGATATGCATATTTTGATATACACAGATTTTGCTATTCTATTGTTTCCATCTTGTATTGACTCATTATTACTGTGTTAAGGTCAGTTTTATCATTTTTTATGATCTGTTTTTCATTTACTCCATTTTATTTAGATAACATTTGCCCAACCAGTGTTTTTTTAGTTTGTACATAGGGGCCCTTTTACAAAGGCACACTGAAAAATGGCCTGCGGTAGTGTAGATGCGTGTTTGGGCACGCACAGAATGATTTCTCAGCGCACCTGTAAAAAAATGCCTTTTTAAATTTTTTGCTGTAAATAGACGTGCGCCAAAATGAAATTGCCGCGCGTCCATTTTGGGGGCTGAGAACTTACCGCCAGCCATTGACCTAGACGGAAAACTCATGTTGTAACAGAGCGGTAATGACCTATGCACGTCCGAAAATAAAAATTATTTTTCGGATGCCCATATTGGACGCACGCCAAAAATGAAATTACCGCAAGAGCCACGCAGTAGCCGGGCGGTAACTCCATTTTGGCGTGCATTGGGCACGCGTAGATGCTTACGCGGCTTAGTAAAAGGGCCCCGTGGAGGGGCATAATCGAAAGGGGCACCCAAATTTTCCTGAGGACGTTCTCGCAGGATGTTCCAGCAAAGGGGCGGGGAAACCCGTATTATCGAAACAAGATGGGCATCCATCTTTCGTTTCAATAATATGGTCAGGGACGCCCAAATCGTGAAATTTAGGTCGACCTTAGAGATTGTCGTCCCCTATTTTCAGCAATAATGGAAACTGAGGATGCCCATCTCAGAAACGACCAAATTGCAAGCCCTTTGGTTGTGGGAGGAGCCAGCATTCGTAGTGCACTAGTCCCCCCCACATGCCAGCACACCAATCGGGCACCCTAGGGGGCACTGCAGTGAACTTCAGAAATTGTTCCCAGGTGCATAGCTCCCTTACCTTGGGTGCAGAGCCCCCAAAACCTACTCCCCACACCTGTACACCACTACCATAGCCCTAAGGGGTGAAGGAGGGCACCTACATGTGGGTACAGTGGGTTTCTGGTGGGTTTTGAAGGGTTCACATTTACCACCAGAAGTGTAACAGGTAGGGGGGGTGGAGGTGGGCCTGGGTCCGCCTGCCTGAAGTGCACTGCACCCACTAAAACTGCTCCAGGGACCTGCATGACATTTGAGGCTGGCATAGAGGCTGGCAAGAAATATTTTTTAAGGTTTTTTTTTTTAGGGTGGGAGGGAGTTAGTGACCACTGGGGGAGTAAGGGTATGTCATCCCCGATTCCCTCCGGTGGTCATCTGGTCAGGTTGTTCACCTTTTTGAGGCTTAGTCATAAGAAAAAATGGACCAAGTAAAGTCGCCCAAGTGCTCGTCAGGGACACCCTTCTTTTCTCCATTATCGGCCGAGGACGCCCATCTCTTAAGCACGCCCCAGTCCCGCCTTCGCTATGCTTCCAACACGCCCCCGTGAACTTTGGTCGTCCCCACGACGGAAAGCAGTTGAGGATGCCCAAAATCGGCTTTCGATTATGCCGATTTGGGCGACCCTGGGAGAAGGACACCCATCTCCCGATTTGTGACGAAAGATGGGCCCCCCTTCTCTTTCGAAAATACGCCCGATAGGCTTTTACAAATTTTAGGTTATTATACCTGGTTTTATGGTTTAGTTTGAGTGTTCAGACATATTTGTAAATTCATACATTATTTTGTATCTGTTGTTTTAGTGAGTGACCCCTGAGGCAGACAGTTGTGTACCGTCAAAACACAACCCCGTGTTGGGTCTAATAAATGAGTGATACCTAATAAAGGGCCATGTTTACTAAGCCGCATTATAGGCGCGTTAATGTTTTTAACCCGCGTTGACCGAGTGTATTGAATGTAACTCACCTTAAGCTACTACTGAAAAAGATGTGAACAAATCCAAATAAATAAAATAAATGTCCACACGTTAACCATGTACATGCCTACAATATCCCTATTAGCGCCTACATGGTTAGCACATGCGCTAAGTGTAGGTGTGCTAAAAATACTAACGCACCTTAGTAAACAGTGCCCAAAGTCTTACATACTACCTGTTTGGCTGCAACAGTCTTCTTGATCCTCCCCTACTTCTGGACTTACATAAGTACTTAAGTATTGCCATAGTGGGAAAGACCAAAGGTCCATCAAGCCCAGCATCCTGTTTCCAACATTGGCCAATCCAGGTCACAAGTACCTGGCAGAAAAACAAAGAATAGCAACGTTCCATGTAGAACCCCAAAGAGTAGCAAGATTCTAGAATTCTAAAGAATAACAAGATTCCATGCAGAATTTCAAAGTGCAGCAACATTCCATGTAGAACCCCAAAGAGTAGCAACAATCCATGTAGAACTCCAAAGAGTAGCAGCATTCCATTTAGAATCCAGAGCACATAAGTATTGCCATACCGGGACAGACCAAAGGTCCATCGAGCCCAGCATCCTGTGTCCAACAGTGGCCAATCCAGGTCACAAATACCCGGCAAGATCCCAAAAAAGTACAAAACATTCTATACTACTTATCCCAGAAATAGTGGATTTTCCCCAAGTGCATTCAATAACGGTCTATGGACGTTTCCTTTAGGAAGCCGTCCAAACCTTTTTTAAACTCCACTAAGCTATCCGACTTGGTTGCTTTGTGCGTAGGGGTTCCTTTGCCTTTATTGGGGGGGGGGGGGGGGGGGTTGTTCTTGTGCCCATCTTATCTTTATGCATAGGGGTATTTGTACAGAGGAATGGGTGTGACAGACTCATTTGTGGCTGAGAATTATTGATATTACCAAGAGTGAAGTAGACGGCGTTCTCCATGGAAATGACCTGCAACTTCATCAATGTTTCATTTAGCAAAGATGAGGAATGTAGATGTGTTTGGTTTGCCATTTTGGAGACTTTTCTAAAAAAAATAAGAACCAGCTGTTCTTGAGAATTTCGCAGTCTGTCGTTAGCAGATTAGATTCCTTCTTCTCTCTGTTTAGCACAAAACCTGGTCTCCAAATGCATTTTCTGAAAGCTAAATGAAAGTTGATTACTTATCACGCATTGCTGCTCATATGCTTTGTTTCATTGCCTTTTGCAGGTTTTTTGGAGCAATCTGCTTTTCTTTTCTTTTTCTTAGATTTTTTTGCTGTGTTTGATTTTGCTGAAGTTTTGACTGAATATAAGGAAAATCGACAAGAAGGAAAGATAGATAAACAGAATAGTTTTAAAATTTCTACATGTATGAGTGGAGGAGTAGCCTAGTAGTTAGCACAATGATCCTGTGGAACTGGGTTCAATTCCCACTGCAGCTCCTTTTGACTTTGGGCAAGTCACTTATCCCTCCATTGCCCCCTGTACAAAGAACTACCTGTATATACATTGTAAACCCACAGAAAGGTAGTATAATCAAGTCCCATTTCCCTTTCCTTTATGACATCACAATATCAGAAGTGAGCCAAGTATCGGGCAATCAAGCCATTATGACATCACTGATGAGGTTGGCTCTTATTGGTGGAATGAGTGGAGGAGTAGCCTAGTGGTTAGTGCAGTGGACTTTGATCCTGGGGAACTGGGTTCGATTCCCACTGCAGCTCCTTGTGACTCTGGGCAACCCTCTATTGCCCCAGGTACAAAATAAGTACCTGAATATATGTAAACCGCTTTGAATGTAGTAGCAAAAAACCACAGACAGGTGGTATATCAAGTCCCAGTTCCCTTTCCCCCTTTCCCTTATGACATCACAATATCAGAAGTGAGCCACGTATCGGGCAATGAAGCCATTGTGACATCACTGATGAGGTTGGCTCTTATTGGTGGAATGAGTGGAGGAGTGGCCTAGTGGTTAGTGCAGTGGACTTTGATCCTGGGGAACTGAGTTCGATTCCCACTGCAGCTCCTTTTGACTTTGGGCAAGTCACTTAACCCTCCATTGCCCCCTGTACAAAGAACTACCTGTATATACATTGTAAACCCACAGAAAGGTAGTATAATCAAGTCCCATTTCCCTTTCCCTTATGACATCACAGTATCAGAAATGAGCCAAGTATCGGGCAATCAAGCCATTGTGACATCACTGATGAGGTTGGCTCTTATTGGTGGAATGAGTGGAGGAGTAGCCTAGTGGTTAGTGCAGTGGACTTTGATCCTGGGGAACTGTATTGGGCAATCAAGCTATTGTGACATCACTGATGAGGTTGGCTCTTATTGGTGGAATGAGTGGAGGAGTAGCCTAGTGGTTAGTGCAGTGGATTTGATCCTGGGGAACTGTATTGGGCAATCAAGCCATTGTGACATCACTGATGAGGTTGGCTCTTATTGGTGGAATGAGTGGAGGAGTAGCCTAGTGGTTAGTGCAGTGGACTTTGATCCTGGGGAACTGGTTGCAATTCCCACTGCAGCTCCTTGTGACTCTGGGTAAGTCACTTAACCCTCTGTTGCCCCAGGTACAAATAACCTTTATATACTATATAAACCTCTTTGAATGTGGTTGAAAAAAACCACAGAAAGGCAGTATATCAAGTCCCATTTCCCTTTCTGCTATCTTAGTGAAATACTAAACATGCCAAATTATTTACAGTTGCGGAGAAGTTTTTGCTCAACAAGCAGCCATTTTCCAAAATATGTTTGCTCCCAACGCGCACCAAAATGGAGTTACCGTCCGATACGCATGGCCGAAAAAGAATTTTAATTTTCAGGCACGTGCCAAGTGGCATTTGATACGCGTAGGTCATTACCGCCCAGTTACCACGTCAGACTTTACCGCTAGGTCAATGGCTGGTGGTAAGGTCACAGACCCAAAATGGACGTGTGGCAATTTTGATTTTGCCGCACGTCCATTTTCAGCAAAAATAAAAAAAGGCCGTTCTTTACAGGCGAGCTGAAAAATGGATTGGCGCGCATCCAAAACCCGTGCCTACGCTACCGCAAGCCATTTTTCAGCACACGTTAGTAAAAGGACTCCAGAGTATGTTTCTGTGCATTTTAAGGAGCTACTATTGTTTTCAATATTATGCAACTTTTCACTTAACCAACAACGGGTCTGTCCCGTTTATGTCAGATAATGGAAACTGGGAGTCCAAACAGAGGCTTCAAAGATCTGCAAATCCACAAATGGAGAAAGAAAGAGCAGACCCCCAATAAAGGGTGAAAATATCATATGTGCACAAACAGTAAACATAAAAATTCATATAATAACTATATGTTGTTATGCTTATTGTTTGTGCATATTTATTTATTTATTTATTTGTTACATTTGTATCCCACATTTTCCCACCTATTTGTAGGCTCAATGTGGCTTACATAGTACCTGAGAGGTCTTTGCAGGCTCCGGTGTGAACAAATACAGGGTGATGTTGTGATGAGTTCAAGTTCATGTGGCACAGCCACACTAGGAAATCGTACAACGGAAGAGTTGTGTTATGTCCATTACGTGCTTTAGTTTGGTTGTGTTGCAGAGATTAGGCATTTAAGTTGGATCAGTAGGGTATGCCTTTTTAAACAGGTTGTTTTTTAGTGATTTCCGGAAGTTTAGGTGTTCGTAATTCGTTTTCATATAAGGTATTTATATGGTTTCTTTTTTATAATGTTATATTTTCTCTGTATGTTTTATGTTGATTCCTAGTATATTATTTATTTATATGTAACATTTGTATCCCACATTTTCCCACCTATTAACAGGCTCAATGTGGCTTACGTAGAACTGTAAGGCGTTCGCCAAGTCCGGTAAAGGAACAAATACAATGTAATGTTGAGGTCAAATAAGGTAGAGAAATACAGTGTGATGTTAAGGTCAGATAGGTAGGTATGTTTCAGGCACATTAGTGGTCAGAGATAGGGGAGGTTATATAATGTCCAGAACGATCTTTGCTTTTGCCATGTTGGTGAGTTGAGGCATTTAAGTTGGGTCGATAGGGTACGTCTTTTTGAACAGATAGGTTTTTAGTGATTCCCTGAAGTTTAGATGGTCGTGGATTATTTTCATGGCTTTTGGCAGTACGTTCCATAGTCGTGTGCTTATATAGGAGAAGTTGGATGCATGGGTTGCTTTGTATTTGAGACCTTTGCAGTTTGGGTAGTGGAGGTTCATGTGTGATCGTGATGATCCGGTTCTATTTCTGGTTGGTAGATCTATAAGGTCTGTCATGTATCCTGGGACTACACTGTAGATAATCTTGTAGCCCAGGGTACAGATTTTGAAGGTGATGTGTTCTTTGATTGGAAGCCACTGCAGTTTTTCTCGGAGGGGTGTGGCACTTTTGAATCGCGTTTTACCGAATATCAACCTGGCTGCTGTGTTTTGGGCTGTTTGGAGTTTCTTTGTGAGTTGTTCTTTACATCCCACATAGATTCCATTGCAGTAATCTGTTTGGCTTAGTACCATTGATTGTATTAGGTTACGGAATATTTCCCTCGGGAAGAAAGGTTTTACACATTTGAGTTTCCCACATTGATTGAAACATTTTCTTTATAGTGGCTTGGCTCTCGAGTGTAAGATTGCGGTCAATTGTGACGCCGAGTATTTTGAGGTTGTCTGAAATAGGGAGAGTGATGCAGCCCTGATGCAGCCCTTGTACAGGCAAAACATTGCCCATGTTGGGTATTTTTAAGGACTTTGGATGTTTTTAATAAAGATTTTGATTTTCACCCTTATTTGGGATCTGCTCTTCATTTCTACATTTGTGGTGTTGTGGACTGTACTGTACTTTCTCTGTCCCTACTGGGCTCACAATCTAAGCTTTGGTACCTTGTTCAAAGAAGTTGGGAAGCAGAAACTCACAGGGTAAGTCAGGTGACCAGGCAGGCTGGACAAAGATTGCCAAGTTTCAGGCACCAGCAAGTCCTGAGGTCGCTAATGGTACCTTGAAAGTTATACTGTGTCACAATGGCAGCAGGTCTGCCCCTACGCGGGCAGCAGGGAAAACACTGACTGGATCAACCTAATTCTGGAGGATCACAGTTTAAGCAGATAGCCTCTACTGTAGGATAATTTAGCAAGAAGCCTGCGTGGCTCTAAAACGTACTGCCCAACTGCCCTGATTTTCCACCCGAGAGTGCTCCTTAAGCTACGGGCAACGTGAGTCCAGCCAATCTGCTTCTTACAAGTGAAGCAGAGATGATATGGGAATAGTTAATGTCCCTTTCAGTTCCTTCAGGATTGTGAAATGTACACCATCAAATCTCATAGTCTTTCATTTTCCCCAGTACCTTCTGTTACCTCCTCCTCATTAAATGGTAATGCGTTCACGGCTTCGTACTTTTAGTCTATCACCCTCTCCTTAAGCATGAATACAGAACAGAATATTTATTTAGGGCATTTTATTTATTCTGATCCTTCTGTTCACTAAATGCATTCTCCAGTTGATACTTTACGTTTAATTTAATGTCCTGTCTCTAATGGACAATCTATTTCTTTCTTTGAGCTGTTGTCATTTGGATTGACCTTCCTGCCTCCCTTGTTCTCTTCTCCTCCTTCTTTTCTTCTTCCTCTTGGGTTTTTTCCTTTCCTTTTCCTCCTCTTTCTGTAGAGGTCTCTATGAGATCAGCTTTCAAACTGCCCACGTATCTGCAAAATATGTGACTAAGTTTCTCCCATAGACTTTTCACCAATTTTCTTACTGAAAGTATGCACGCGTGTCCAAGAAAGCTTTGACCACCAAAATTTCATCAAACTATCCCAACACATATTCCTCGATTATCTCCCCTAACATGATTAACATGGCAGGGTTTTACAAAATAGGGTGCACTATTTGCATTTCAAAACTTAACATAATGTAAGAGTAGCCATACTGGGTCAGATCAATGGTCCATCTAGCCCAGTGCCAGGTCACAAGTACCTGGCAGAAACCCAAATCGTGGCAACATTCCATGTAGAACCCCAAAGAACAGCAAGATTCTAGAATCCTAGAGTGACAAGATTCCATCCAGAAACTCGAATAGTAGCAACATTCCATGTAGAACCCCCAAGAATCTCAAAGAGTCGTTCTCTCAGCTCAAATAGTATAAAAATGTTGTCCAGAATAACATCAATGCCAAAATAGTTCTTGTTTAATTTAGAAGACCTCAGTCAATCAGAGATGCAGGGCATTATGTGGTTCAAGTCACTGCTCCCCTATTCGTCACCGGTCTTACCTTTAACTTTTCTCCTTGTGTTTTATGTGAACACAAAGAGAAGCAACATTCCATGTAGAACCCCAAACAGTAGCAAGATTCTGGAATCCTAGAGTGACAAGATTCCATCCAGAAACTCGAATAGTAGCAACATTCCATGTAGAACCCCAAAGAATAGCAAGATTCTGGAATCCTAAAGAGTGACAAGATTCCATATAGAATCTCAAAGAGTAGCAAATTCTATACTACAAATCCCAGGTCAAGCAGTTGCTTCCCATGTCTGTCTCAATAGCAGATTGTGGACTTTTCCTCCAGAAATTTGTCCAAACCTGGGCTATAGAAGCTTTAACAGTCTGAGCTATAAATGGTCACCTAGAATTCATAACATTATATGTGAGCCCACTAGGGACGGAAAAAGCATGTAAATTGTTTTGGTTGTACCCACAAGAAGGTGGTATATCAAATCCATGACCATGAGCATGAATCCAAAAAGAGATGGACCCATGTCGCAACTTAAAGATTTTAAATGACCCACCACAAACTCAATGTCTTTCAATGTAATTGTTCAGAACTCTACTACTACTACTTACCATTTCTAAAGCGCTACTAGACGTACACAGCGCTGTACACTTGAACATGAAGAGACAGTCCCTGCTCGACAGAGCTTACAATCTAATTAGGACAGACAAACAGGACAAACAAAAATTGAAGTATTTAGCTGTCTGGCAACTTCCACAGTAGCTGTGCTTTATGTCTCATGTAAAGCTTTAACTCTTGTTTTATAATAATCAGCTAAAGTATCACAGGATGGTTGACCATGAGGGGCATAATCGAAAGGGACATCCTCGCAAAACGTCCCCCATCCAGGGGCGGGGAAACCCGTATTTTTGAAACAAGATGGATGTCCATCTTTCGTTTCGATAATACGGTCAGGGACACCCAAATATTTGGTAGTCCTTAGAGATGGTGGTCCCTAGACTTGGTGGTTTTGATTTTCGTCGATAATGGAAGGACATCCATCTCAGAAATGACCAAATGCAAACCATTTGGTCATGGGAGGAGCCAGCATTTGTAGTGCAGTGGTCCTCCTGACATGTCAGGACACCAACCGAGCACCCTAGGGGGCACTGCAGTGGACTTCATAAATTGCTTCCAGGAACATAGCTCCCTTACCTTGTGTGCTGAGCCCCCCAAAAACCCACTACCCCCAACTGTACACCATTACCATAGCCCTTATCTAGGTGAAGGGGGGCACCTAGATGTGGGTACAGTGGGTTTTGGAGGGCTCGCTGTTTCCTCCACAAATGTAACAGGTAGGGGGGGAATGAGCCTGGGTCCGCCTGCCTGAAGTGCACTGCACCCACTAAAACTGCTCCAGAGACCTGCATATTGCTGTGATGGAGCTGAGTATGACATCTGAAGCTAGCATAGAGTCTGGTAATCAATATTTTGAAAGATATTTTTTGAGGGAGGGATGGGGTTAGTGACCACTGGGGGAGTAAGGGGAGGTCATCCCCGATTCTCTCTGGTGGTCATCTGGTCAGTTCGGGGACCTTTTTGTGCCTTGGTCGTAAGAAAAACACGACCAGGTAAAGTCCAAGTGTTCATCAGGGACGTCCTTGTTTCTTTCGATTATGGGTCGAGGACGTCCTAGTGTTAGGCAAACCCAAGTCCCGTCTTCGCTACGCCTCCGACACGACCCCTTGAACTTTGGTCATCCCTACGATGGAAAGCAGTTAGGGACATCCAAAATCAGCTTTCGATTATACCGATTTGGACAACCCTGGGAGAAGGACGTCCATCTTCCGATTTATGTCGAAAGATGGGCGTCCTTCTCTTTCGAAAATGAGCCCACATGGCAATCAAATATTTCTGCTTTAATTCTAAGGCCTTTTAATTTGCCAAATAATTCCTTGCAATGATTCTTTGATAACTGCAATTTAGCTGAAATATAATCATACAACAGAAAGTTAAGAGGCCCTGATACATTTTAACTAGCTGTGAATAGTCAGTTTGCAATGAAACCTCTGCGATTGCTCTTCAAAACAACAACCAACTCCTTTGTAAACCAAGAAGCTCATTTTCACTCTTTATAAATAGAAACCAGACTCTGTGCTACAATGGCTTCCAAAGTGCGACTCACACGAGATTCCAGGGTGCGTAGGTGCCTATGCGCATCCAATGTACGTCAAATTGACACTACAGCCCAGCCACCTCATGCCCCGGGCAGTAATTCCATTTTTGGCGTGCACTCAAAGCACGTAGTAGAAAATATTTTCTATTTTCTTCCACAGGGTGTTTACCCGGCGGTAATCGGCAGTCGGCACGCGCTGGACGCTTACCTCCTGGTTAGCGCATGAGACCTTACCGCTAAGTCAGTGGGTGACGTTAAGGTCTCAGGCCAAAAATGGACGCGCGCTGGTTTTCATTTTGCCGTGCGTCCATTTTCTGGCACAATTTAAATAAAAAAATCCCTTTTTTTCTAGGCACGCTCATGAAATGGACCAGCGCGCGTCCAAAACATGCGCCTACACCAGCGCAGTAAACAATAATAGGAGGGTCACTGTAAAGGACTCCAAGGTATAAGGTCACCAAACATATAAAGAGGAATCCAATGAAATGTATATGGAAATATGATGTTTAATTTTGACAAAATATTTCTAAAAAGCAAGTAAAAGACCTCAAAATGCCTGACAGCTTACTTTCAGTTTTCGGCGGCGTTAACTAGGGGCTTAGGCTAGCTGAGGGACTAAGGGTGAGGGGCAGTATTCTATATACCCCCTCACATAGGGGTGTGCTGGTAAATTTTTAACAACAGGCTCTTTCTCTGGACGTAGCCAGCTCTGCAGTCGGAAGGGCCAGGAGTGGCCGGGGGTGGGGGGGAGCAACACTTGCCTCTCTCTCCTCCCGCCCTTCGTGCGGGCGCGCTAGGCATACCTTTGCTGGCAGCCAATAAATGGACTGCCACCATTCCCAACGTCTTGCTCTGAGCAGGATGCTGGAACTTCTCTCACATGCTCGAGAAGTCCCAGCCTGCTGCCAGAGCTGAAAACAAGGAGCGGGGAGCAGCAGTAGTCTATTTACTTGGCTGGCAGGGCTCAGCATCCCCACCAGCAAAGTAAAAGATAACTCAGCAGGGGGCCCAAGCCCACATTTTGGGAGCCAGTTGTTAAAGTAGACATGGAGGGCCCTACTTTAACAACCAGCTCCCAAAATTCTTAAAAACTTAACAACCGGCTCTTGCGAGCCTGCTCCAGCACACCACTGCCCTCACAGTACCCAAACATTAACAGAACAGATAAAACTGTATCTAAAAAGACAGGAAGAGTATATTGGGAATATACCAGCATCCAAAGGCATGGTAAGAATAACCTCGTCATTGTCCACTACCACCACATTTAGAACCCCCCCCCCCCCCCCCGCACATTCCTTGAACAACAGGCATCATGCCTTATACTCCAAACTACACTTCCACACAGGGCCGCCGAGAGACTAGGCCAGGCCTGGGGCAAGGCCGCCCTGCCTCCGCCCCCCCCACGTTGCTCTCCCCGCCGCTGCTGCCCCCCGTCGCTCCCCCCACCGCTGCAGTCCGCGGTCTCACCTGCCTGCCTCCATGGCTCCAGGCCCCCTGCATTCAAGGCGGCAGGCGCAGATCGCCTCTCTTCCGGCCTTCCCGCCCTGTGTCCCGCCCTCGTCTGATGTAACTTCCGGATTCCGTGAGGGCGGGATGCAGGGAGGGAAGGCCCGAAGGGAGGCGATCTGTGACTGCCGCTTCGAATGCAGGGGGCCCGGAGACCGGGAACTGCAGTGCTGGCAGCCTGACCCCCGGAACAGGGCCCGGGGAATTTTGTCCCCCCCGTCCCTCCCCCGCTCGGCGGCCCTGCTTCCACAGAGCTTGCCCAGTACTAACTCTGTTGTAGCTTCAGCACAGGGGGGGGTTTCAGGAAGGAGATATTACATGTCCTCAATTCTGTCTGTATCTTTAAAACTTGAAAGCGTCAGCCAGAGCGGCAGATGATTCTGACCCCCGTCGCAGCTGCTATCTGAGCAGATGCTACTGCTATTTGCTTAATATCTGACACTGTCTTGGCTTTCATCTGTCTTTTTTGTCGCTTAGAGACATCCCAGTTCAATCAGATTGAAGCATTGCATCAAATCCAAAGAATCTAGGGGAAGCAGCGAGGATGGAGAGTATTAACCGACCAGGAAGTCCGAGCATGAATCTCCTCTCTGTGATTTACACATTCAGTCCGTGCTCTGCTGTCAGCTTCTGACCCTGTTAAAGTCTGTATGCCACGGGCAAAAACGTTAGAAACAGCCGATATTTGAGGCAAAGCAGAACAATTATCATATTAGCTGCTGACAGCGACAGGTTAACATCAGGCGGGTTACAGGGTCAGGAGTAAAATAAAGTTTATTGTTAATATATCTTGACAGCTTGCAGTGTTGTGTGGAGCTCTGCTCACCTCTTCAAACCATATCATCACAGTTTCCGTCTTTCAGAAAACAGTTTCAAGAAATTCTGTTCCTTGAAGACGTTGCGATGCTCTGGTTCTGCCCAGGCCTTTCCCTGATACGATGTCTGACGTGCTGGAATTAGTAAGCTATGGTTAGGAATGAACTCATGCTGGCTACTAGGGTAGAGGTCCCTGGGTTTGCATTGTACAATGACTTAATCATCTTTCCAAACCCGAGCTGAAGGTATAATACACATTTCCGTACTCCAGAATGCTTAGATTCCACGGGGTGGAAGTCACAGCGAAGGACACAGAAAAGATCATGGCAAAAAACTTCTACTGGACTCTACAAAGTTCGCAGCATAAGTTTGATTCTTCAAATGTGGACTTGACATGAGTCGTGTTTCGGCCGCTCAGGCCTGCCTCAGGAGTCTTAGAGAAGGCGCTTGTCCAGTAGCGACAGCGTACCACAGAGGTAGGAAGTTCATCTTTCCACAGCCAAGTCTGGTTTGCTACCAGTTCATTTTTTCAGAAGATTGTTACGTCTTCCAGAAATTATTTAAGAAACAACATACAGGGACTCCTGAGGCAGGCCTGAGCGGCCGAATCATGGCTCGTGTCGAGTCCACAGTTCAAAAATCAGTCCAGTAGAAGTTTTTTAGCCATCATCTTTTCTGTCTCCTTCGCTGTGACGTTTTCCTTTGGCTTGACCAGTGCGGAGGATTGTTTTCATCTGATTTTGTCGCTAGATTCTATGGGGGTAATTTCCAGTTAGACCTGCCGAAGCTGCATGCTGAGTACCCTGGTATCTGTTATAGAATACTAGCATAAACTCAAGCTGTCATGTTTAAGTTGATGTGTGCATCAACCAGAAGAAAGTGAGGCACATGGAAGGAGGATTCCAAAAAAAGCAAGGATCTTTATTGTAGCAGTCGTATGAAGAGACCCGACACGGCCGTGTTCCGGCACATAGGCCTGCCTCATTGGTCAATGAACCAATTCTATTTGCTGTTGATGAAGAGTAGCCTTTGATCCAGAAGGTATCAGAATCCATTGCCTTGAAAATCTCCATTCCAAAATGAACAGCAAACGTAACAACTCTGCAAAAACGACTCTCCGGGAAACCAGGTCACTGGCAGGCGTAAACAGGTGCACCCTAAGTGTGCAATGGCCTTTACAGAATACTTGATGCATACACATTTTGTGCCTAACTTTGGATTCAAATGGTGTAATACCAGAGAATACTCTAACTAGGAGATAACTTTGGATTCAAGCATTTATTTATTGCATTTGTATCCCACATTTTCCCACCGTATGGCAGGCTCAATGTGGCTTACATATTGCTAAAAAGGTGATTACAAAATTTAGATTTGTAGAAGTCTAGTACATAATAAAGAAAATGTTCTACTCAATGTGGAAACTTAAAGGATTAAAGCCTTTCTTCCCGAGAGAAATGTTTCGAAACCTAATACAATCAATGGTCCTAAGTCATGCAGGTTACTGTAACGGAATCTATGCAGGATGCAAAGATCAACTCACAAAAAAACTCCAGACCGCCCAAAACACAGCAGCCAGGCTGATATTCAGTAAAACACAATTCGAAAGTGCCAAACCCCTCAGAGAAAAGCTGCATTGGCTCCCAATCAAAGAAAGGATCACCTTCAAAATCTGCACCCTGGTTCACAAAATCATCTATGGCGTAGTCCCAGGATACATGATAGACCTCATAGATTTACCAACTAGAAACAGAATCCAATCATCACGATCATACCTAAACCTACACTACCCTAAGTGCAAAGGACTTAAATACAAAACAACTTACGCATCCTCCTTCTCCTACATAAGTGCACAACTATGGAATGCACTACCAAAAGCTGTGAAAACAATCTATCACCATTTAAACTTCAGGAAATCTCTAAAAACCAACCTCTTCAAAAAGGCATACCCCACCGACCCACCTTAAACCCCCAAACCCAGCAACACAACACAACCAATGATCGTACTGGACAATTTACAACCTTCCCTCCCTTCAACCTTCAATGTGCCTGAAACGCCACCTACCTTATTCGATTACAACATACCCTTGTATTTGTTCTCAACTAGACTTGGCGTATGCCTTTACGGTACTGTGTAAGCCACATTGAGCCTGCAAATAGGTGGGAAAATGTGGGTGCAAATGTAACAAATAATAATACAGAAGTACAATAAACGCTTAGGTTGATATATTAGCATATTGTTTTCCATTTCTGAACTTTTCGTGATATATGGTTGTGCGGGATTAGGCAGATCCAGGGGGGAAAGACTTCTTGAAAAGATGTGTTTTCAGGTTTTTTCTGAATTGTAGGTAGTTTTCTGTGAGTTTCAGGTCTTTGGGTAGTGAGTTCCGAAGTTGTGTGCCTATAAAGGAGAGGCTGGCGGCATCCCTGCCAAAGACAGTTAGACGTGGAAATGTAGGTATCCTATTATAGCATTCTGCCTAATTTATGGGAGTGCCCCTAACATGCGGAAGTACAAACAGGAGAGCAAAACCCTATGCCAAAAGTCACAAGTCCGTCAGAGTAGAGATAGACCAATCAAATTCCAAATGATGGACTAAAGGTGACGCATCAAATGCACTTTATTAAAAAGGTCAGTCATGCAGGAACTTGAAAATAAACAAAAGGACAAAAAGTCCCAATGTCCATCAGAGCATGCTAAAACTGAGCCCAGTGACCCGACACAGATCTGTGTTTCAGCCCAAATGCTTCCGCAGGAGTCACAACATCTGATGTATACAGTGTTCCAGAAGGTGATGAAACACAACACGTCAATGGAGCCAGCAATTATCAAAATGATAGAGCATTCCTGGTGGGTACCGTAAATGTGGCGTCTGCACATAGTAACGCTCATAGATGTTGTGACCTCCGAGGCAATTAAATTAAATTTGCTGGTGAGACAAAGTTATTCAAAGTCGTTAAATTGCGGGAGGATTGTGAAAAATTACAAGAGGACTTTACGAGACTGACAGACTGGGCATCCAAATGGCAGATGACGTATAATGAGAGCAACTGCTAAGTGATGTATATGTGAAAGAGGAACCCGAACTATAGCTACGTGATGCAAGGTTCAACATTAGGAGTCACCGCCCAGGAAAAGGATCTAGGTGTCATTGTTGATGATACCTGGAAACTCTCTGCTCAATGTGCAGCGGCGACTAGGAAAGGAAATAGAAGGTTAGGTATTATTAGGAAAGGAATGGAAAACAAAATTGAGAATATTATAATGCCTTTGTATTGCTCCACGGTGTGACCGCACCTCGATTACTGTGTGCAGTTCTGGTCACCATATCTAAAAAAAGATACAGCAGAATTAGAAAAGGTATAGAGAAGGGCAACAAAAATGATAAAGGGGATAGGACAAGTTCCCTATGAGGAAAGGCTAAAGTGGCTAGGGCTCTTCAGCTTGGAGAAGAGACGGCTGAGGGGAGATATGATAGAGGTCTATAAAATACTGAGTGGAGTGGAACGGGTAGACGTGAATCGCTTGATTACTCTTTCCAAAAATACTAGGACTAGGGAACACGCAATGAAGCTAGTAAGTAGTAAATTTAAAACAAACAGAAGAAAATATTTGTTCACTCAATGTGTAATTAAACTCTGGAATTTGTTGCCAGAGAATGTTGTAAAAGCAGTTAGCCTAGCAGGGTTTAAAAAAAAGGTTTGGCTCATTTCTTCAGGTACTTGGACCTGGATTAGCCACTGTTAGAAACAGGATACTGGGCTTGATGGACCTTTGGTCTGTCCCAGTATGGCAAAGCTTATGTTCTTATGTGTAAATCTTACATAACACTTGATTTACAATGAACATACCCATGGGTGGAGTCTGGGCGCGACTCACACTTAGATACATAACTTACAGAAAAACTGTGTGTGTATATCTGGCTTTTAGGTCTGAGCATTTATACCAGCTGTGTGCTAGTACCAAAATTATAGACTCATTTATACTGGCACCCTTCTTTCCTTTATAGAAATGGTACCTGAATATAGGGACGGTGTTATAGAAATGAGTCCCTTTGTACCCAGGGTTGAGAAAGATTCCCCGTTCATGAGCTCACTTCAGTAAAGAGCAAAACACAACAAACAAAACATACAAAATCTAATACCCGCCCCTGCTATAAAACAAGGAGAGTTGACATAGGCCTCCATTTATTAAAGTAAATGCTCTCTTTGATCGCTGATTTTTTTTATTTGTTTGTTTGATTTTTTTTTGCATATAAGATATTTTGAGATTGAGTTCTTCTAAAAAACTGATTCATAAATTTGGTATTTTTAAATGACAGCGTTGTTAGAGGCGATGGAGAGTAGCTTGAGGACTTTGAGACCTGAGGTTGGAGGGCTTGGAATAGGATGTTTCAGAAGAGGTCCCATAACCTATTTAGGTCTGTGTGGTCACATAATACTCCGATATATTATTATTATTATTTATTGCATTTGTATCCCACATTTTCCCACCTATTTGTAGGCTCAATGTGGCTTACAGAGTTTGGTTATGACATAGTTATTCCATGATATCAGATACAATTAGTAATGTTCAAAGATTAGGTAAGGGACGAGATATACTCCGAGCCTGGGTTATTGATACAGTTTATGGACGGAAGTGTATGTGCATTTTTCCGTTACCTATACTGATAATGTGGACCTGCTATAAAACAGGCAGGCTACATCCGCATCCGTCGGGATTGCCTGTCTCGGTCCTGATTTTTTCAAGACGCCTGAATTGTCTGCACTCCTGTCTCAGTAAACACAGATGTCGGAGTGTTTTTATTTCTGTCAGCATAAAACAGGACTGGAATTCCCAGCACACACAAAAGCAGGAGATAAATAAAATGTGACAGTCACAATGTGGTCCTCGTCCCCAGCAGTTAGCAGGCAGGTCTGGAAATGGCAGTATTTCCCTGCAGGAGGGCAGCGTTCCTGTCAGGCGAATGAGGTTATCCTACAGAGACCCTCATCCAAGTTATTTTTACCTCTGGAGGGCAACGAGGGAAAGAAAGGGTGAATTTCACTAAAGGAGCTTGCAGGACATGAAGGGAAAGGGCAGGCAATGCAGCAGCGCCAGAGACCAGCGCTGAACAAAGCTTCAGCTGGTGGGGGGGGGGGGGGGGGGGGGGGGGGTTGGGGACCCCCGCCAGCAAAACCAGGGGCCCACAAGAAATTTGGAGGGGGGCTGGCCCCACGTAGCTACACCACTAGTGGAATAGCAACATTCCATGTAGAATCTCAAATAGTAGCAACAGTGGAGGAGTGGCCTAGTGGTTAGGGTGGTGGACTTTGGTCCTGAGGAACTGAGTTCAATTCCCACTTCAGGCACAGGCAGCTCCTTGTGACTCTGGGCAAGTCACTTAACCCTCCATTGCCCCATGTAAGCCGCATTGAGCCTGCCATGAGTGGGAAAGCGCAGGGTACAAATGTAACAAAAATAAAAAAAATAACTAATCAACATAGATCTCTTAATTTGGTTACTTTAATCACACTGTTATTATTTAACCCTATATTCTACCTTACATTTTGCATATCCGATATGTATTAATTATTTCCTTTATTTCTAATTTTCTTGATATCTAAAATACCTTAATTGTAACAATACTTTGTTCTTCTCATACCGTTTATGACGATTGTCGTTGCGGCATAATGTAAGCCACATCGAGCCCGCAAAGAGGTGGGAAAATGTGGGATACAAACGCAGCAAATAAATAAATAAATTCTTTAAAAATCTCATTATGCCTCTTTTTGAAAGGTCGGACAGTGCATAGCGTATGCCTCTTTTTTTTGGATCAAAAGGGCTGTTTTCCCCCTGCGCTGTTAGTGCTCTCTGAAGTCAGCAGGGCAATGTTGTGACAGATGTGAAGCTAATTAATTATTTGTTGGTCCAGGTTCCCTTCTTCACCTGCTCCTGTACACCACACTCTCCATCCAGCTGGTATGTTAGAAGCTAAAAAAAATGTTCATTTAAATCTCCAGTAGTGACAGTGGTGAAATATCTGGAGCCAGCTACCCTGCTTTACTTATTGATGTTGAAATAAATAAATAAATAAAGCATAGAATAGCCAAGGGGGTTAGCCAGCTCGGCTTCAAAGGAATATATTCCAGTTCATAAAAGAGAAGCCTTAAAAGAAATGACAAGGGTCTGTTGAAGAAAGCAAGTAAACGGTGGCATCCCATTTCCTCTGCTCTGACTCAAATCCTTTTATTTTACCTTCTGCTCTGTGGGCTGGTTTGTGAGGTGAAATTATAGGTAAAGTCAAAGACGAAGCATTCAGTGTTGCTTAAAGGTTTCTGAAGGTGGCCGTCTAGATAAATGCACCCCACTTCCCTTCTCATTTTCCAGGTTGACCTTCCCTCCTCCTCTGACGTTTGCCACCAGCTTTCCTTTCACTCTGCCTTTCTCTGCACTGGTGATCATTTTCCCCTTCTTGTTTCTGGGCTGCTCTTCCCCCATCTCTCTGCCCTGCAGATTCCTCATTTCCTTTTTCATTTCTAGGTTGATCTTCCCTTCCCTCTTCCTCTGAGATCTCTCATCAGCTTCCCTCTCATTCTGTGTCTCTTCTGTCCCGGCGATTCATTCCCCACTTTCTTTTTCATTTCTAGATTGGTCTTCCCTCCTCCTCTGACATCTCCCTTTACTCTGTAGCTCTCTTTCCTGGTGATTCTCCATTTCCCTTTTCATTTCTAGGTTGATCTTCCCTCTTCCTCTGACATCTCTTACTGGCTTCCCTCTTATTCTGTGTGTCTCTGCCCTGGTGATTCCACACTTCCCTTTTCATTTCCAGGTTGGTCTTCTCTCTTCCTCATTTTGCAATGCCTTTCCCAAGGCAGCGGTGCAGCCCAGTTTTCTTTCCTTCTCTCGTTTTTATATTTTCAATGTCATCTCTTAATCGGTCTCTTCTCACGCTGCTATCTTACCTCCTTGCTGGGGGGTTTCTGCATGGGGTTTGCATGGATTCCAGCTCAACTATTTCCAGCCCCAGATTTAAGGAATGGCAACAGAGGCAATGGCCTATAGCATAGGCGCCCGATTTAAGAGGCTTGGAGAGGCTAAGCCTCCCCTGCTGTGCTCTGAGGGGTTTAAATTGTTGATTTACCTCCATCCTCACAGCAGGAGCTGCAGTGAAAGCCCTCTAGCCTTGTGTAACCAGTTGTAGAAATTGGCTTATTGGTTTGTTTACCTTACTGCGGGAGAGCAGGGGGGGTTGGCTGGAGGTGTCCTGGGTTGCCAGGTAGATATTTAACAAGGATGACTTCCTGACCTGTACTGAGGACAGATAGCAGCAGAATCGGATACTGAGCCAGCATGATCAGAAAAAGTCACCAGACAACAAAGGTAGAAAAGATCATTTTATTTTCATTATAGTGTTTGGAATATGTCCACTTTGAGAATCAGGTGCTCAACATTAAAAGTTTATATTTATTTACTTATTTATGGCATTTTATCCCACATTAAACATGAATTAGGATGTTTTGTGGCTCTACATGAGAATTGTGAAATTATGATCCCTTGTTTCAATATTGTTGATGGTCTGCATTTTCCGTATGGGTGGTATATTGGTGTATTAGGTTCTGCCCAGTGTAATATTTATGGCACAGTAAGGTTCTGAGTGTGGTTTTGCACAAAGTTGTGCATAGTGTTTTGCAGTTGAGCAATTGTGGTTAGTACATGCTTTGAGCAACCACTTTATTCTTTGACATATGATACATATCTAATATCTAAATTTAATAAAAGGTATTAATTGTGACTTTTATTTTTATTTATTTTTTTTTCTGTGTGTTATCAGACAATTATGGCAAAGAGTTCCAGAGCTTAACTGTTTGTTGAGTGAAAAAATATTTCCTCCTATTTGTTTTAAAAGTATTTCCATGTAACTTCCTTGAGTTTCCCCTAGGCTTTGCACTTTTGGAACGAGTAAAAAATCAATTCACTTCTACTCGTTCTAAACTACTCAGGATTTTGTAGACCTCAATCATATCTCCCCTCATCTGTCTCTTTTCCAAGCTGAAGGGCTTAAACTCTTTAGCCTTTCCTCATATGGGAGGAATTCCATCCCCTTTACCATTTTGGTCACTCTTCTTTGGACCTTTTCTAATTCCATGCAGCCATAATGGAACAAAACAAAAATGTCTAGGGTGAAAACTTCAACGTTTTGGTCTAGACCTGTTTTCAGAATGAATAAGGCACAAAGAGATTCCCTAAATGACTAGATGACCACTGGAGGGATTCAGGGATGACCCACTTTACTCCCCCAGTGGTCACTGACTCCCTCCCACCCCCAAAAATGTGAATAAAAATAATACTCACCAGCCTCTATGACAGCCTCCGATGTTATGCTCAGGTCCATTAGAACAGCCTGCAGGTCCCCGGAGTAGTGTAGTGGCGGGTGCAGTGCACCGTAGACAGGTGGACCCATGCCCATACCTCCCCCTACCTTTTACACTTGTGGTGGAAACTGTGAGCCCTCCAGAATTCACCAGAAACCCACTGTACCAACATATAGGTGCCCCTTTCACCCATTAGGGCTATTGTAGTAGTGTAGGATTGAGGGTGGTGGGCTTTGGAGGGCTCAGCAGACAATATAAGGGAGAGATCTCCTGGGATATCTGGGGGACTAGTCTGCTGAAATGCTGCCCCTTCGACATCCCAATGGCTTGATTTTCCACGTTTTCACTTGTACGTTTTTTTTTTTTTGGGGGGGGGGAGTTCAAAAATGACCTGAAAATATAAATACACAAAACCTTGCAACAAACAGTATTTAAAAAACCCCAAAACATAGATGTTTTGAAGATGTTCATGTTTTCTATTCAGAGTTGGTCAGCGCAAAATATCCAAAGTCCAACTTAGATGCCATATTGAAAATGGCCCTATACGTTTTCTTCCCTCAGCAGGTTATCAATAGAAATCAAACAAAATAAAACATGGAAAAGAAAATAAGATGACACCTTTTTTATTGGACATAACTTAATACATTTCTTGATTAGCTTTCGAAGGTTGCCCTTCTTCCTCAGATCGGAAATAAGCAAATGTGCTAGCTGACAGTGTATATAAGTGAAAACATTCAAGCATTACTATGACAGTAAAATAGATACCATTGGAGATTCTACATGGAATGTTGCTGCTATTGGAGATTCTACATGGAATGTTGCTATTCCACTAGCAACATTCCATGTAGAAGGCTGCGCAGGCTTCTGTTTCTGTGAGTCTGACAGGATGTCAGACTCACAGAAGCAGAAGCCTGCGCAGCCACATTGGTGCTCTGCAAGGGCTGACTTCTACATGGAATGTTGCGCTAGTGGAGATTCTACATGGAATGTTGCTACTATTGGAGATTCTACATGGAATGTTGCTATTCCACTAGCAACATTCCATGTAGAAGGCTGCGCAGGCTTCTGTTTCTGTGAGTCTGACATCCTGCACGTACGTGCAGGACGTCAGACTCACAGAAGCAGAAGCCTGCGCGGCCACATTGGTGATCTACAAGGGCCGACTTCTACATGGAATGTTGCTAGTGGAATAGCAACATTCCATGTAGAATCTATAGAAATCAAACAAAATAAAACATGGAAAAGAAAATAAGATGATACCTTTTTTATTGGACATAACTTAATACATTTCTTGATTAGCTTTCGAAGATTGCCCTTCTTCCTCAGATCGGAAATAAGCAAATGAGGCAGCAGATATGAGAGAAACATCAAAGCATTACTTTGACTGTCTGACAGAGTGGGAGGGTGCTTTGGAGGCTATGTTTTTGGTGTTTGCTAGTATGTTCCATAGACAGATGTAACTCTCTTATAAGGCCATCTGTAGGTGAAGAGACTCCTGGGTCCAGGCTCTGCCCACCAATCCTGTCCTGAAGGACAGGGTTAGGTAAAGTCCTGTTTTAGTGGAAAAGGGAACATGGAGTATTTCACAGGCACTGTGCTCCACCTAGTGGCCAAAACTCAGTCCTGTAGCTCTTTCCTTCAGTCCTTTAAAGATGAAAGTATTATATTATCATTGCCATCTTACAGGCATTTAAGTGACTAAACATTTTTATTTATTTTTTTATCTGTTACATTTGTACCTCACATTTTCCCACCTATTTGCAGTCTCAATGTGGCTTACATAGTACCGTGAGGCGTTAGCCACCTCCGGTGATGAAACAAATACAAAGTGATGTTATTGTCGAAAGAGGTTCATGTGTTACAGACACATTAGGAAATCGTAGAGAAGAATTATATAGTGTTCTTTACGAGCTTTGGTTTCGTTGTGTTGCTGGGTTCAGGCACTTAAGTTGGGTCAGTAGGGTATGCCTTTTCGAACAGGTTGGTCTTTAGTGATATCCGGAAGTTAGGTGGTTGTACGTTGCTTTTATGGCTTTTGGTAGCGTGTTCCACTACATTAGTGTGACGATGTGCTTTCGGTGAGTGAATGTAGCAGTTTGACACATTCTGTGTTTTTACACAGTGAATTATGGTTTGGGGGTTAATTTTCAGCCTATTATCTCCTCTTTCAAAACTGACCGGGCTCAGTGATTAAGTATCACTAATGAAGAGGTGGAGGTTGGGGGGGGGGGGTGGGAATTTTATTTTTAGGGAGGAAGATTGCAAGGCAATGGCTGGAGAAGCTTTGTTTTGTTGAAAAGCAGGATGATTGTGGGTGGGGATTCTGGGAGGGGGTGATGGGATGGTCTTTCTTGCTTTGGGAGAGGGGTACAGCACAGGCCCAGTAGGAGGTGTTTGATTTGAGATCAGGGAATGGTTGATGGGAGGGAAAATAGCTCTGGTTCAGAGGGGGAAGGGAGCACTTTGATTTCAAATCAGGTTTAGGAAGTAAGAGGACAAGCAAATGCCTTGCCACCCTCCAAATTTCCACCCTGTGCAGCCGCAATGCTCACTCAGGACTTGGTATGGTATGGGGGGAGGGGGCAGTGTAATTGCAAGTACTTTTCACAGGAAAATCACACATACTGGCTAGATCTACCAAATGTACTGTGTTAGCATGTGTAGTGGAGGAGTAGCCTAGTGGTTAGTGCAGTGGACTTTGATCCTGGGGAACTGAGTTCCATTACCACTACAGCTCCTTGTGACTCTGGGCAAGTCACTTAACCCTCCATTGCCCCTGGTACAAAATAAGTACCTGAATAGATGTAAACCACTTTGAATGTAGTTGCAAACATCTCAGAAAGGCGGTATATCAAGTCCCATTTCCCTTTCCCTTATGACATCACAGTATCAGAAATGAGCCAAGTATCAGGCAATCAAGCCATTGTGACATCACTGATGAGGTTGGCTCTTATTGGTGGAATGAGTGGAGGAGTAGCCTAGTGGTTAGTGCAGTGGACTTTGATCCTGGGGTACTGTATTGGGCAATCAAGCCATTATGACATCACTGATGAGGTTGGCTCTTATTGGTGGAATGAGTGGAGGAGTAGCCCTAGTGGTTAGTGCAGTGGACCTTGATCCTGGGGAACCGAGTTTGATTCCCACTGCAGCTCCTTGTGACTCTGGGCAAGTCACTTAACCCTCCATTGCCCCTGGTACAAAATAAGTACTTGAATATATGTAAACCGCTTTGAATATAGTTGCAAAAACCTCAGAAAGGTGGTATATCAAGTCCCAATTACCCACCCCCCATTTCCCTTAATGTGTTATTCATAAATAGGGACCTGTGGTAAATATCAATAGCACCTTTCAGTGAAACTAGCCTACTGTGTTTTGAAAATCCTAAATTCCACATTGTTCCCTCTCGCAGTCTACCCCTGCTCTGGCAACCCCTTCATGCAAATACCAGTAAAAATATATGTGTCATGAAGCAGAACAGCTAGTTTTTAACATCAGGTGTGTTGGCAAATTGTCATAAAGCCCTTTTTCAGGGCTTTTGAACATTTTTGCATTACTTTTTATTTTCAGTCCTAGCCAAACATTCTGCCATTGAATGCCAGAAAGATCTTGGATAGCAGGGTTTCATCCATCCCAGCAAGCCATACTGCTCCATGACGAGGATCCACATGTGTGTGGGCTGCCAAAGTCTTTTGCTGAATGATAGTCGGAGGATGTGGTAACAGCAGTTAGCGTATCTGGGTTTAAAAAAGGTTTGGACAAATTCCTGGAGGAAAAGTCCATAGTCTGCTTGCCCTGAGATTTGCAGTATGGAATGTTGCTACTCTGAGATTCTGCATGGAATGTTGTCACTCTTTAGGATTCCAGAATCTTGCTATTCTTTGGTGTTCTATATGGAAAGTTGCCACAATTTGGGTTTCTGCCAGGTATTTGTGACCTGGCCTGGCCACTGTTTGGAAAACAGGATACTGGGCTAGATGGACCATTGTTCTGACCCAGTATGGCTACCCTTATGTTCTTATGTTATAGCTGTTCTGCTCATAGCCATCCCTCGATTGTTTCCCTCAGCCTACAGTGCCTGGTCTTCCTGAGGGCTGGGAGAATGTTCACTGCAGCCCCCTAGCTTGGTCAGCTGATGGAGAGGGAGGGGTGGATGCCAGGACAGTGAACCACTCATCCTTTAGGGAGGTGAACTCTGTGTCTTATGGCACACTAGTAAAAGAGGCTCGTTTCTGGACCAAATGAAACGGGTGCTAGCAAGGTTTTCCTCTCCAACACCCCCCCCTTCTCCCTCCCTCCCTACGTACCTACCGACCCCTTGGTCGTTCCGACGCCATTGCTCCACGCACCGTACGCCATTGCTCCGCCCTCGGTGTGTGACGGCATTGCTCCGCCCTCGACATCATCACGTTTGACGCGAGGGCGGGGCCCGGCGACTTGGCGATTTCGGTGGCTTCACCACCACGAACCCTTCGAACCTGTGTTGAAGGAAGTGACGTCAGTGGCTTGGCTTCACTGACGTCAGTGACTTCAGAACGTTGAGGGTGAGTTTTATTATATAGGATGTCTACAAGCACACACTGGTGAAACAGGCATAGCAGATAGACAGTGTTAACTCGTGCTTATAGAGAGAGAATGATTGTGCATTAATAAGGGAGCAAAGCCAGCTTTCTCACTCCTTATGATAGGCAGAAAAATACCACCAGATGTTCAAAAGCAGGCACGAATTTGATTGAGAACTAAGCCCTTTACCTGGATGGATGATGAAGCAGAGAATGAGAGTGGGGAAAGATTATTTCTGGAGAAATCTGTACTGAGGGAAATAAACATCTGGATTTGAATTTGCGTTTTGTCCTGCCTGCTGTGTAAGGAGCCTAGTTCTGGCCGCTAACCTGAGTCAGATGGTTTCCAGCTGAAATCACATCTGTTAAGCCGGCAGATAGAAGAGGTGTGTTAATGTTTTCAGAAGTGGAAAGCATTGCAGAGTACTGAAAAGCCTTCAAGGTTTCTGTTGACAGTTTCACATGGTAACTACTGAAATGGGACCAAATGCCAGTCTGGTTTTCTTTTGATTGGTTTTGTATTTTTTTTAATGTTTATTTTTAATTGGTTCCTCTGCTTCTAACATTCATGACATTTTTCATTCATTCTCCAAAAAGATTGAACTAAAGCTGTAAGGTCTCTTTTCTGTCCTTATGTCGTAGGCTTGATGTTGACACAACAGAACTTCACAGCTGGATGACCCGGTCAGAAGCCATCTTGCAGAATCCGGAGTTTGGAGTATACCGGAAAGAAGGAAACATCTCGGACCTTGCAGATAAAGTCAATGTACGAAAATGTGTTTGTCCTCTTCAGCCTTTTCCAACCCTGTTCCTTCCACTGCCACCTATATGTGCCCCGAACATTGTTAAATTCCTTTACAGAGCTGGCCTCTAGTTACCCCCTCTGCGAAACTATTCCTGGCCTTAATCCAACATACTGGACCCCTCCTATGCAGAGGTTCAAAAGCAGTGCTTTTCTTCTAGGACTCAGATGCAGAGTCAACTTTGGGGGAAGGGAGGAATTGGGTAATTGCCCAGTGGCCCACTCTGCTCACAATATAATAATGTGGTAAGGATATATACATATATACTAGTAAAAAAGGCTTGTTTCTTAACGCAATGAAACGGGCGCTAGCAGGGCAATCTCCCACCCACCCTCCCAGTTCAAGGCCTCTCTCCTTCCCAGTTCAAGGCCTCCCTGCTGGCCTCCCTCCCAGTTCAAGGCCTCCCTCTCTGACCTCCCACCCACCCAGTTCATCAAGGCCCCCTCACGCCCCTCCAACCGAGTTCCAGACTCCACCCTCCCTCTGATTTCAACACCCCCCCTCTGCGTTACGGACCCCTGGACCCCCCTTCCGCGACCCAGTCGACCCCCCCTTCCCACCGAAAACCGTCCCCTGCCGCCGCCGTCGAGTACCTGTGCTGACGGGGGACCCCAACCCCCGGCAGCCGAAGTTCTGTTCTCGTCTGTGCTGGCGTTGCTTTCTGAATGATCTTCTGTTCAAGTTTCTGTGCGTGCTTCTGATGTCAGACGCACACACAGAAACTTGAACAGAAGTTCATTCAGGAAGCAACGCCGCGCAGCCACAGGACTTCGGCTGTCGGGGGTTGGGGTCCCCCTTCAGCACAGGTACTCGACGGCGGCGGCGGCGGGGGGACAGTTTTCGGCGGAAAGGGGGGGTCGACAGGGTCACGGAAGGGGGGTCCGTAACGCAGAGGGGGGCGGAGTCTGGAACTCGGTGTGAGGGGGCCTTGAACGGGATGGGAGGGAGGGAGTGACGAGTGTGTGTGGGGGGCGGAGTTGTTGTTGTTGTTCTGGTGGGGGGGTGTGCTTTGGTGATGCGCCAAGGGGGGGGGGGTTCTGTGTTGCCTTGCTCCCTGCCACTTGCTCTGAAGTGGCAGGGAGCGGCGCACTGACAGCTGATTCCCAGGCAGGGGGAGGAGTAGGGAAACACGCTCCGCGTGTTTCCCTACTCCTCCCCTTGCCTCGGAATCAGCTGTCAGTGACGTCACTGACGTCAGTGTGTTCTAAGCTGCCTAGCAGACCACCTCCGACGGATCCACGGTCTCAGGCAGGTTAGAACGTTGGAGGTGAGTATTATTATATAGGATATATGTTTGGGGAATTGCATTAATCTGCACTGTATAATGTTTAAGGAAATGTGCTCCGAACATTAGGACTAGATGGTTATTCATAGGTACAAACAAAGTTTATTTACAATACAGGTAATGCAATAATTTTAGAAGACATCTTAGGGATCTTAAATGAGGGAAATGTGCCACAAGATAAATATTGTTAGCAAGGCAGAAGTATTAATTATGCTGGATTAATATTAACTCACTTTGATTAAGGCTCAGATGTATTCTTTCTGCTGCTGGTTGGAGTGGTGAAGGAGGTCTTGTCTTTGTCACTGAATGGTGGATCCTTGCTGGAAAAGAAGTCTTTTTGCAGATTTGTTGGAAACGGAACCTGGAAAAGGTCTTATCTTATGTGTGTGTCTCCTGCAAGGCCCGGAGAGGTTCAGTGAAGGTCCAGAGAAAAAGAGGGGCGGAGAGTAATTTTTGTTGGGCCATAGGCTGAAGTCAGGTGGGGAGTGTTGATCCAATCAAAACTCAGGGATAGATGAAACTGGGTTCTTCCTGGTTTTTGAGATGGAGATACGGACATGTTGATTTAGCTTATCATATGTATCCTAAGGGTTCCTGGCTGAGCATGTGCTGTAGTACACACCCGAATGTACTTGACAAGATTAGGTAAGTCATTGTCTGGGAGTTTCAGGTAGATGGTCTATCTTTTATTAAATCCAGCCTCTTGGATTGCTATCAATATACCGACCCTGAATGGTAGTGATTAGCTTTCCAGTATCCACCTGCTTTTTTTTTACACTTGTTGACTATTTAATAGTCCAATTGTTCCAGGCTATCAGTGATCTTCAGGGGGGAGTGTGGAGCCAGGTCTGCTTTCTGATACTTTGCAAAACACTTTTGTATATCTGTTTCAGTTTTCCAGCAAAATCAATAACTCTGAAAATTCATCATATCATGGCACTTCAGCTAGCTCCAAAGGGAGAGAAGATGGGGATATAAGTGCTTGACAGGTGCACTATATACAGGTATTTATTTTGTACCTGTGACCATAGGAGCCAACTTTTCAAAATTATTGGGGGTGCTAAGCCCAGTGGAAATAACCCTTCCTTGGACACATACAAGGAATTTTCTCAATACTGGGGGTGCTCAAGCACCCACAGCACCCACAGAGTCGGCTCCTATGCCTGTGACAATGGAGGATTAGTGAGTTGCCCGGAGCTGCCTTGGGAATGGAACCCAGTTTCCCTAGCTCTCAGGCTCCACTCCAAAACTCAGTCATGGTGCAGTGTTACCCCTTCTCATTCTGGCAGAAACGTTTGGAAAACAACACCCTCCCCCTCCCCCTTACCTTTTCTTCCATCATCTTGATATGGGAAAAGCACACAAGGGAGGGGGAGGCTGAGAGGGACCCCCTGATGCTTTTCTTTTTCTCTCCTCTCCCATAGTGCTTTTCTCAAGTTCAGAAAATTTTCTCAGCATGACAACAATTCCACATGTGTTACCAAAGTAATAAGGGGTAACTCTTAAAAGCTGCTTATGTAACTACAAAGTATTTTCTTTTAAAATTGTCCAGGCTGTATGGGACTAAAAAAAACAAAAAATCACAAGTATGTCTATTTTAAGCCTATTTTACAAAGGCAGTGTCGGGGCACCTGTAGGATCCTTTTCTATAAAGGAAATTAGATTCCTCCTTCTCGTTATATATTACTGGCCAACAAGTGAAATATGCAACCAGGATTTAGGCGCAAGCATACATGTTAGCCAATATTCTGCTGTAAATGCTTGTGTTTAAAGACAGTGAAACCTCGGTTTTCGTTGACTTCGGATTTTGTCGTTTTCGGTTATCGTTGGTTTTTTTTTAGCGAACATTTTGTCTCGGTTTTCGTCGGTCACCTCGGAATTCGTCGGCGTGCCCACGCTGCTAATTTTGTGTTCTCCCATGGCGTTCTTCTGGGGCATTGTTTCTGGTTGTGGGATCACTGCCTGCTCTCAGATGATAAAAATTTATTCTATACATTAGTCTTTTTTATTCATTTAAAATAAAAATTTCTTATTGCCTCGGTTTTCGTCGATTATTTTCGGATGAATTATCGACAAAAACTGAGGTTTCACTGTATCAAAGATACGAATGGAATGTACAATATTCGGGTGGTCCTTTTACTTAGGTGCGCTGAAAAATGGCCTGCGGTAGTGTAGGCGCGGGTTTTGGGCACGCACAGAATCATTGTTCAGCGCGCCTGTAAAAAAGGAACGTGTGGGCAAAATGAAAATTGCCACGTGTCCATTTTGGGTCTGAGACCTTACTGCTAGCCATTGACCTAGCGGTAAAGTCTCACACGGTAACCGGGTGGTAATGACCTACGTGCGCCAAATGCAGCAAAGAATAAAATGAAATTACCGCAAGAGCCACGCAGTAGCCGTGTGGTAACTCCATTTTGGCGCACGTTGGGTACGCATAGTGAAAGGGCCCCTCAATAAGTTACTTGTGTAAGTGAAGTGGGCGTCTCGCCTATGTTCACCCATCTGTAGAGTACACAGTATCTGCCAGATTCTATATATCGTGCCTTAATTCCCACGTGGAAATTGAAGCGTATTCTATAACAATGCGCTTAACTTAATTGGTTAACTAGCTAATCAGCACTGTTAATTGGATGTTAACAAGCAATTATCAGCACTAATTGGCATTAATTGGATTTATTTATTTGTTGCATTTGTATCCCACATTTTCCCACCTATTTGCAGGTTCATTGTGGCTTACAATGTTCCATCATGGCATTCGCCATTCCAAAGTAAAAGATACAATTGATATTACATAAAGAGCATGGATGACATAATAGAATTAAGCAATCAGGTATAGAAAGAAAACATTCAGAATATCAGATAAGTGGTGATGCGTTGCAGTTCCTATTATGCATCATTGTGGTATGACTTGTTGAAGAGATAAGTCTTCAGTGATTTAAGAAAGTTGATTAGGTCGTAAATTGTTTTCAGGTCAAGTGGCAGTGCATTCCACAGCTGCGTGCTCATGTAGGAAAAGCTGGACGCATGTGTTAGTCTGTATTTTAGTCCTTTACAGCTGGGGAAGTGAAGATTTAGGAATTTGCGTGCTGATCTTTTAGCATTCATGGGTGGCAAGTCAATAAGGTCTAACATGTAGGCCGGGGCATTTCCGTGAATGATTTTATGAACCAGGGTGCAGACCTTGAACGCAATACATTCTTTAAATGGAAGCCAGTGTAGCTTTTCTCTTAGGGGTTTGGCACTTTCGTATTTTGTTTTTCCAAATATGAGTCTGGCTGCAGTGTTTTGGGCAGTTTGAAGTTTCTTGATGATTTGCTCTTTACAGCCAGCATAGAGTGCATTGCAGTAGTCTAGGTGACTCAGCACCATTGACTGTACCAGGTTGCGAAAATCGTCCCTTGGGAAGAAAGGTTTTACTCTTTTGAGTTTCCACATTGAATGGAACATCTTCCTAGTTGTATTCTTCACATGGCTTAAGTGTGAGATTTCGATCGATGGTAACTCCAATAACTCACTAAGCGTATTCTGTAACATAGTGCGTGTAAATTTTAAGTCGCATAGTTGAAAAGGGGGCGTGGTCATGGGCGGAGTGGGGCATTTCTAAAATCGATGCTTGTTGTTAAAGAATACACCCATTCTGCGCCTAATTTAGGCGTTGGCATTTACGCCAAGTAAAATGTAACATAGATGGCTGTGACTAAATGTGGTCGCGTGGAGAGGCGCTCAACATATATACCACGTGGAAATTTAAGCCTATTTATAAAACTTGGGTGTGGTTTACAGAATACACCTAGGTATATTTTAGGTGCCATATATAGTTACATTCAGTAAATGGCACCCAAATTTGGATGCTGAAAAAATGAGCACTGAGTGATATTCTATAAATGGTGCTTATACATATAGAATAACGCATAGAGGGGCATAATGGAACAGAAACGCCTATCTCCATGGGCGTTTATCTCCGAGAACGGGTCCGTGAAGGGGCGGGGCGGATCGTATTTTTTAAAAGAAAAAGACGCCCATGTTTTATTCGTCAAGGTGTGAGCTGGGCATTTTTGCTTTTCAGCGATAATGGAATATGAAATCGCCCAGCTCAAAAACGAATAAATCCAAGGCATTTGTTCGTGGGAGGGGCCAGGATTCATAGTGCACTGGTCCCCCTCACATGCCAGGACACCAACCGGGCACCCTAGGGGGCACTTTTACAAAAACCAAATAAAAGGTAAAAGAGCTCCCAGGTGCATAGCACCCTTCCCTTGTGTGTTGAGCCCCCCAAATCCCCCTCAAAACCCACTGCCCACAAGTCTACATCATTACTATAGCCCTAAGAGGTGAAGGGGGGCACCTACATGTGGGTACAGTGGGTTTGGGGGGGTTGGACGACTAGTAGCATTAAGCAGCACAATTGTAACAGGTAGGGGGGGGGATGGGCCTGGGTCCACCTGCCTGACGTCCACTGCACCCCCTAACAACTGCTCCAGGGACCTGCATACTGCTGCTTGGGAGGAGGGTATGACATTTGAGGGTGAAAGTAAAAAGTTGTGAAACATCATTTGTTGTGGTGGGAGGGGGTTAGTGACCACTGGGGGAGTCAGGGGAGGTCATCCCCGACTCCCTCTGGGGGTCATCTGGTCATTTAGGGCACTTTTGGGGGCCTTATTCGTCAAAAAACAGGGTCCAGGAAAAGTGTCCTAAATTCTAGCTCAAAACTGTTCCATTATCGGCGAAGGGCGCCCATCTCTGTTCGCCCGATAACCACGCCCCAGTTCCGCCTTCGACACGCCTTCGATACGCCCCCGTCAACTTTGTCCGCATCCGCGACGGAGTGCAGTTGAAAGCGTCCAAAGTTCGGCTTTCGATTATACCGCTTTATTTGTTTTTGTGAGAAGAACGCCCATCTCCCGATTTAGGTCGGAACTTGGGCGTTATTCTCGTTCGATTATAAGCTGGATAGTGTCTAGATCCACGCCCACATTTTTTGCATGAGGATTTATCTCAAGGAGGTGTGATAATAACAGGAGATGGCATGATGTCACAAGGTTGAAGCCAGTCTCCACCCACTCCACCCAAGGAGATTTTTTCTCCCCAATATGGTTGCCACCATATTGGTACACCCAAAACAATGAAATTCATAGGATAACAAGTTCCGTCTACTGGCTTCAGCCCACATAATGGGCCAGATAGGCTCATGCTGTCTCCTCCTCTTATTAAACCTCCTTGATTTATACTAACTGAATCCTGGTCTAAATCCTCACGCTTAAATTAGGCGCAGATCTTCTGAATTCTATAATAGTGTGTGCATCTTTAGTGAATGACCCTGACACGCCTGTGCCCTTCCCATAGCAATGCCTCCTTTTCAGTTGCACGCTGAAAGATTTGCGAGCGCATAAATCCAAATTGTTGCCAATTAGCGCCAAGAGTTGATTGTTAACATCCAGTTATTAGTGCTAATTGGCTCATTACTCAATTAAATTTTGTGAGTAGATTGGGCATGCGCAATTTTGAGCACCATCTATAGAATCAGGAGGTAGTACTTAGGCAGAACACATGTACATATAAACTTATTGTAAACATTGATGCATGTAATCATAGTAGGGTTACCATATTTTGTCCCCCAAAAAGGAGGACACATGCCCCACCCCCACTACACACCCCGCCATGCCCCCTTTCACATGCTCGCTCCGCCCCTGTCATATTTTCCCCTCCCCCCTGTCACACACTCTGTAACTCCCCCTCCCCATCACCCCCTCCCCTTACCTTACTACTGCCCTGGTGGTCTAGTGACCTCTTCGGGGCAGGAAAGAGCCCCCTCTTTCCTGCCTGGTGCGCTGCCCTGCATGCATCCTTCCTGTTCCTGATCTCGGCACCGATTCAAAATGGCTGCCGAGAGTTGTAGTCTCTCGAGGTCACTTCAACTCTTGGCGGCCATTTTGAATCAGCACCGAGATCAGGAACAGGAAGGATGCATGCAGGGCAGTGCTCCGGGCTGGAAAGAGGGGGCTCTTTCCTGCCTCGAAGGCAGAAGAGGTCACTAGACCACCAGGGCAGTAGTAAGTAAGGAGAGGGGAGGCTAGAATTTCTGCCCATTTGTCCGGATTTCTGGTAACCCTAAATCATAGTGAAAGATCATCTAGGTAGCTTGCAAGCAGTGATAGTCTCTTACCATGGGAGTCATCACCCTGTGGTAGTGAGATACTGCAGGTCGGTAATTCAAGATGTAGTAAAAGCTCGCCTTTTACTGGATCTTGGGAACTTCATATCCGCCTGAGAATATATATTTATATACGGGATTCTATGGCAGCGCCACTGAGAGAGAGAACCGGACCAGGGGCAGGGTCTCCGCCGCCATTGCCCCACTCCCAACTTGGGCTGCCGCCACACACCCTTACCTTCCTGTATCTTCTCTTCTGCTCCCGCAGTCTGTCGCTCTTGCTAGGCCTGTGTGCTGGGACCCGGATTATCGCTCCAGGTCCCGACACACAGAAGCAAGAGAAAGACAGACCCTGGTGCCAGGCCCCCCCCCCCCCCCTGGGAAGTTGGGCCCGAGGAATTTTGCCCCCCCCCCCACGCCTCACCTCTCGGTGGCCCTTTTCTAAGGAACCGCTTCTGGTCCAACGCAGTTCTGATTTCATGCTCCACTGCGTCAGGGATCAGTGTTCCATGTGACAATAGGGTTTTATTTATTTTTTTAAAAATTAGCCTTGCTTAAACTAAGTGGTGTACAATAAAAAAAGAAAAAAAACACATAGACCACCACAAAACAGTTAGCGCAACTGCTGTACTAATCTACTAGATAATTTTTTTTGTTACATTTGTACCCCGCGCTTTCCCACTCATGGCAGGCTCTTTCCCACTCATGGCAGGCTCAATGCGGCTTACATGGGGCAATGGAGGGTTAAGTGACTTGCCCAGAGTCACAAGGAGCTGCCTGAAGTGGGAATTGAACTCAGTTCCCCAGGACCAAAGTCCACCACCCTAACCACTAGGCCACTCCTCCACTGTTGCTACTATTTGACATTCTACATGGAATGTTGCTATTCCACTAGCAACATTCCATGTAGAAGTCGGCCCTTGCAGATCACCAATGTGGCCGCGCAGGCTTCTGCTTCTGTGAGTCTGACGTCCTGCACGTACTCACAGAAACAGAAGCCTGCGCAGCCTTCTACATGGAATGTTGCAATATTCCATGTAGAATCTCCAATAGTAGCAACATTCCATGTAGAATCTCCAATAGTATCTATTTTATTTTTGTTACATGGGGCAATGGAGGGTTAAGTGACTTGCCCAGAGTCACAAGGAGCTGCCTGTGCCTGAAGTGGGAATCCAACTCAGTTCCTCAGTTCCCCAGGACCAAAGTCCACCACCCTAACCACTAGGCCACTCCTCCACTCCTAATAAATAACCCAGTACATTTTCCCATTTACAGCAGTTTACACCCTCCCTATTCCCTTCTTTTGACATTCTCAAACAGCGAAACTCAAAACTGATACTGCGTTGGCTTCTTATTCCTAATTACTTTTTGATTCTGTCTCTATTTGCTCCCTCATGATAAAAGTGTAGGATTTGTTGAGTAGATCAGTGAAGCAAACTCCTACTGTAATTTTTAAACAGCTTAATGTGAAAACTGTACAAAGGTGTGAAGACTTTTCAAAGGCATGTTACCCTTCACACGTACACCGAGCTGTAAAACATGTCTCCTGAGACAATCTGATACCGTTCCCAGTTTTCCTCTTGAGTCAAATAGAGAACTGGGCTGTCTCTGTATTTACCTGCACATCTTCTACCCCCTTTGATGAACCATGTGCTGGTTTGGAAAGTGTGAGATCAAAGGCAGAGCAACTCTTGCGCTTTGATTTCTGGCATTTATTGCAGCCAATTGCCAGCAGGCCAAAAAAAAAAATCAACCTGAGAATTTGGATCTGAAAAGAATCCCTGGAAGATAAAGCATATGAGAGCTTTGAAAAGTATTTGTGAATTCTAAGTACTCAGATGCTTTCCTTTACTTTCATGCTGTAGGCTATAGACCGAGAGAAGCCGGAGAAGAACAGGAAACTACAGGATACCAGCAGAGCAGCCCAGGCCCTGGTTGACCAGATGACAAGTGGTAAGTGCGTATAGGAGCACGCTTACAGGGTGAGGCCAAAAAAAAGGTAACCCCCTAGAGTTTGTTGTTGTTTTCTCAGCAACCGCTTTGAATCTCAGCAAAGAAATTGTGCATACTTATTTAGTCATCACACATGGTGAGAATGTGGTGAAGGCGGTTAGCTTGGCAGAGTTTAAAAAGGGGTTAGACAGTTTCCTAAAGGACAAGTCCATAAACTACTACTAAATGGACTTGGGAAAAATCCACAATTCCGGGAATAACATGTATAGAATGTTTGTACGTTTGGGAAGCTCGCCAGGTGCCCTTGGCCTGGATTGGCCGCTGTTGTGGACAGGATGCTGGGCTCGATGGACCCTTGGTCTTTTCCCAGTGCGCCATTACTTATGTACTTATGTCCTCTACTTGGCTCACTTTTATTACATAGAGCAGTGATTTAACCTATTGTGATGTCATAGTGGCTCATTCCACCAATAAGAGCCAACCTCATTAGTGATGTCACAATGGCTTGATTGTATAGAATGTTTGTACGTTTGGGAAGCTCACCAGGTGCCCTTGGCCTGGATTGGCCGCTGTCGTGGACAGGATGCTGGGCTCGATGGACCCTTGGACTTTTCCCAGTGTGGCATTACTTATGTACTTATGTATTAAACAACATTTATTTATCTTAAACTGTGGTCATGTTGCTGACATTTTAGTGCTGCTACCTAGCGATTTTTGCACGTTAAAAATGTTGGCGCTATAAACATTTTGAAGCTAATGTGTAGTAAAATAATGTCAAACAATACGATTAACAACGTGTCAGAATTTCGCAGTCACTGTGAATGCTCAACGTGTCCACCCCCAGCTTTAACACAGGCCTTCAGTGATTTTGGGAAGTTCTTAACAGCCTTGTCGCTCGGTCCCTGTGGCAGGCTAGCCCAGATCATCTGCAGCGCTTCCTTGAGTTTGGCGATTGTTTGCGGCTTTGGGTCGAGCTTGTGATAGGCTTCCAATATTATTCCCCAGACAAAAGCCTACGTCACTGTGACATCATTAACAGTAAGCTGGTACCCTGTTTTATTTTTTCCAAAAATTGGTAGTTTTAAAATGCAGACATTTTTGAATGTGCAAAAAAGTCCCAAGGTGGTCGTTCTAAAAAGTCTATTCTCGCCCCATGTTTATAGATAATCTTGTTCCACAACATATAAATTCAGATAGTAACAACAAATAAAAAAATTTCACATTGAAATTCCAAGCAGTTATTGAGAAAACAGTGAAACCCTCTAGGAGATTCCTTTTTGGTGCCTCACCCTGTATACAATCATCTGATAGCATTGTAACATAGTAGATGACGGCAGATCAAGACCTATACAGTCCATCCAGCCTGGCCAACAAGATAAACTCATTGTATGAGCTACTTTATACCTGACCTTGATTTGTCCTTGCCATTTTCAGGGCACAGACTGTGGAAGTCTGCCCAGCACTACCTTTCCTTCCCAATTAACGCTGCTACCACCCAATCTCCGCTAAGCTTCTGTGGATCCATTCCTGCTGAACAGGATTCCTTTGTGTTTATCCCACGCATGTTTGAATTCCATTACCGTTTTCATCTCCACCACCTCCCGCGGGAGGGCATTCCACATATCCATCACCCTCTCCGTGAAAAAATACTTCCTGACATTACTCCTGAATCTGCCCCCCTTCAGCCTCAATTCATGTCCTCTAGTTCTACCGCCTTCGCATCTTTGGAAAAGGTTTGTTTGCGGATTACGGCTTTCAAATATTTGAACGTCTGTATCATGTCACCCCTGCTTCTCCTTTCCTCCAGGGTATACATGTTCAGGTCAGTAAGTCTCTCCTCATACGTCTTGTAACATAAATCCCGTACCATTTTTGTAATTTTCTTTGCACTACTTCAAATCTTTTCACAATCAGAAGCTTAGCCGAAATTGGGTGGCGGAGCAGGTGGGGGGAAGAGGGGTTGGTGGTTGGGAGGCGAGGATAGTGGAGGGCAGACTTATACGGTCTGTGCCAGAGCCGGTGATGGGAGGCGGGACTGGTGGTTGGGAGGCGGGGAATCCTGCTGGGCAGACTTATACGGTCTGTGCCCTGAAAAAGACAGGTATAAATCAAGGATGGACCATGCAGGTCTTTTTCTGCCGTCATCTAGTACATAAGTACATAAGTAGTGCCATACTGGGAAAGACCAAAGGTCCATCTAGCCCAGCATCCTGTCACCGACAGTGGCCAATCCAGGTCAAGGGCACCTGGCACGCTCCCCAAACGTAAAAACATTCCAGACAAGTTATACCTAAAAATGCGGAATTTTTCCAAGTCCATTTAATAGCGGTCTATGGACTTGTCCTTTAGGAATCTATCTAACCCCCTTTTAAACTCCGTCAAGCTAACCGCCCGTACCACGTTCTCCGGCAACGAATTCCAGAGTCTAATTACACGTTGGGTGAAGAAAAATTTTCTCCGATTCGTTTTAAATCTACTATGTTACTATGTTATAAATACTATACTGAATCAAACTACTGGTTCATCAAGTCCAAATAAGGCAGCTTGACCCCTAGTAGCAGTACCATGAGACTACCACTAGGGGTTCAGAGGCATCATTTTAAAGCTGGCAACCTACGGGGCAGTAACTCCCCCAGAGAAAACCGCAGTACATATTAAGGGGGAGAGTATCGGGGGAATGGAGTGGGAGCTTTACCCATCTGTACCTGTTTCAGGGAGGAGGGTAATTGGGAAAATTGGATATTGGGGGCCTCGTTTTAAGCAACAGTCCATTTAAGAGGCATCTCAGCAGTATCATGCCAAGCGTTAGTGGCCAAGCTCACAGCTGGCACTGTCTTTCAACAGGTTAAAGACAAGCTCTGTTATTCAGATTGCATAAAAATGAGGTATTTTGCATGGATTTGCATGTTTTGAATCCCATTATTTAACTGGTATTGCAATACAGAAACATGCATTAAAGGGAAAAAAACCCACCATTTATTACAAGTTATTTGTGATAACTTGTACTATTTCCATAACGCACTGGTAACTTTCCCTCAGGAGCTTAGTCAAGACCGGGAGGCGGGGCTGGTGGTTGGGAGGCGGGGATAGTGCTGGACAGACTTGTACGGTCTGTGCCTGTGCCAGAGCCGGTGGTTGGGAGGCAGGACTGGTGGTTGGGAGGTGAGGATAGTGCTGGGCAGACTTTTACGGTCTGTGCCAGAGCCGGTGGTTGGGAGGAGGGGCTGGTGGTTGGGAGGCGGGGATAGTGCTGGGCAGACTTATACGGTCTGTGCCCTGAAGAGCACAGGTACAAATCAAAGTAGGGTATACACAAAAAGCAGCAAATATTAAGAGACAAGATGGCGTCAAGAGCAGACGTCGGGTTTCTCAGCTCCTGAACGCCCATAAGTGTTTAGACGAAGGACTATTTTCCCCGATTTGAAATGGGGAAAAGAAAAGGAAAAACGGCGATAACTACCACCAAAGTGCCGCCGTCGACTCCTGTCCTTCGCCAGACAACATTGCGGGGTGTTTGGGCTGGAAGCCCTGGAGTGCAGATGTCCACTTCGATTAGTTCGGCGCTATCCGGCGCCGAACGCAGCACTGAGGGAGCGACGCTTAGCCCCCCGTCTCTCACTACACCTCCGCAACCCGGAAGCGATTTTTTAGTTACGGGAGATCAGCATATCGAGGCCTTGGAGCTGCCTAGAGCCTCAGTACTGGTGAAAGGTGGTCCCATGACTACTTCAACCCCGGGCAAGGAAACATTGCTGCAGGAACCCCATGTGGGAAGCGAGCAGACTGCCTTGGAGATCGGAACTGTGAGTACCGGAGGATTATTGAGACCAAGTGTAGTGACAATGGATTCGCTATGGGAAGCTATCCAGAGTGTGAACAGCACATTGCTTTTGATTAACGTTTCCTTTAATAAAGAAATAACTGAATTAAAAAATATGAATCAGATACAGAACGCTCAGATTCAGGAGCAGAGTACTAAAGATTTGAAAACTCAAGAAGAAATTACTAAATTAAACCATGTGACCGAAGCGTTGATCAAAGAACGGGAAGTTTATGAAAGGAAGATAGAATACTTGGAAAACAATATCCGTAGAAACAACTTAAGATTTCTTAACTTCCCGAAATCGCCTTTGATCAATCCTCTGGATATGCTTAAAAAATATTTTAAGGAAGTTCTGAAAGTTCCAGAAGAGGCTTATCCTCCTATAACACGGACACAATATATAACCGGAATATTCAGTGGGCTTCCAGATAAGAAACAACTACCTACATCTCAAGATTTAAACTTGACTGAATTTTTGGAGTCCTCTCTGGAACTGATTACGGAACGAACGACATTACTGGTCACTTTTGCTCTTGAGTGTGACCGCAACAGTATCTTAAAGTCTTACTTCAGACACATTCATGAAACTTTTTTGGGACAAAAAATTCAAGTGTTTCCGGATTTAGCGCGAACTACTCAAAAGAAAAGGAAGGAATTTCTAACTTATAAATCTAGAGTTGTGAATTTGGGTGGTTCCTTTAATTTAAAATTTCCTTGTCGTTGTTGTATTTCTTTCCAATCGGTTAATTATCTTTTTTTTAGTCCTAAAAAACTACTTGAATTTATTGAATCAAAAGAAAAGGCTGTATCACCAATAGAGATAGGCCCATAGTTAAAGAGAGTGCTGTAAAATTGGCTGTGGACATTTTGCTTTCTCGTCTGCTAAACTTTAAATATTTCCTAAAATATTTCTTAGTTCTTGACTCAATTTATTGTGGACAAAATGAAAAACTTTTTTCCTTCATTGTTATTAGAGGTATTTTGTAATGCCGTATTATATTGCTGATATTTCAATACATTTATGTTGTTATTAATATAAATGAAACTAATAAATAAAGAAATTAAAAAAAAAAAAAAAAAAAAGCAGCAAATATGAGTTATCTTGTTGGGCAGACTGGATGGACCGTGCAGGTCTTTTTCTGCCGTCATCTACTATGTTACTATTTTACTTTCATAGATTTAGAGTTCAGTTAAATGTTTTCAGATTTCAGGTACGTATCTGCAGATATTTCAGATCTCCCATTCCACCACGTACTTCATATAAAAGTAAGAGCCAATGATAGCTTCTAGTTGAACTGATCCATAGAAATTTGGCCATTGCCACATTTGATTTATCCAGTATTGTCTGTCCATACAAAGTACTATCATTTCCTTTGCCTAAGAGATCCCATGTGCACATCCCGTGCTATCTTGAATTCAGATAAAGTCGTCTTTTCCGCTACCTCCTTTTCCAAAATGGTGATGGATGCTTGGAACGACCTCCTGGCAAAGATGGTGGAAACCAAGACGGTCACAAACCACTCCTACTGCAAGCCTCCCTGGAGCCACCTTCCACCAGATCAGCCCCTAAAAATGTCCCAAAATGGGCCAGGAGTGTCCTGGACCCCCTAGAAGGGTCTCAAAATTAGACCAAAAAAAATTTGAACTGGCCTCAGACCTCCTCCGGAACCCCAAAAGGATCCAGAAATGCCTCAGACTGCCTCTGCAGCCCCGAAAAACCACAAGCAGCTCCACACAACAGGTAAAAACACTTTTATTTTATTTTTAACCCTATTACACCTGCTTATGGCATCTTCCAGAAAAGCTGGTAGATCAGCAGTATTTTTAAAATTCCTGGTAGAGTTATAAGTCACTTTCATGTGTTCTGGATAAAATAGACCATATTGAGCTCTAATAGTCTGAACTTCAGATGCTTATCAAGAAACATTTTGACCTGTGTTCAGCTGATATGGAAAGAAAAAGATAGTTATATTCTTGTATTAATATTAATTGTCTTGTAATGCTTCTTAATTTGTTATGTAAGCTGCATTGAACCTGAGCTTTCTTGGGAAAATGCGGAGTAGAAATATCATAATCTATATAAATAAAATCCCCCCTCAGACGTTCTGAAGCTCAGTCCATCTGTCCTGAACTCCTGTCCAAGGTTGCCAGGTGGAAAATTTTTTTCCCACCCAAAACAGCCTAAATCCAGCCCAAAACCCGCCCAAACTCAAACCCCGCCCCCGACACCCCCACCCCCGCGTCATCACCCCCGCCCCCCGCCGTCATCAACCCCGCCCCTGCCGTCATCGGCCCCGCCTCCCCCGTCATCGGCCCCGCCCAGAACGTCATCGGCCCCGTCTCCCACGTCATCGGCCCCGCCTCCCCCGTCATCGGCCCTGCCCAGAACGTCATCGGCCCCGCCCAAAACGTCACTAACCCCGCCCCCCGCGGCCGAAAAAACCGCCAAAAAAAACCGCCCAACAACCAAAAAAGAAGCCCAAAAAACCGCAACCCACAGCGGGCAAAAATTTCCCGCGGCGGGTCGCGGAAAACCTGGCAACACTGCTCCTGTTCTCCTGGTAGGCTAGGCTATTCAGACTACTCACCCTCAGTGTCAGCCACGCCCATCTGGGCCGTAGGCCACGCCCCTTCTGCACATAAAAAGCACCCTCAACATTCTAAAGCACACTCTGAGGCTTCAACAGTTCGTATGTTCAAAGCTCTGTAACCATTTTAAGCACACTACATCTCTGCCCCGCCCTGACCTATCAGAGAAGGGAGGAGTGTCACAGCTGCACCGCTCTGACCTATCAAAGGGAACTAAAACAGGAAAAGGGAGGAGCGTCACACCGAATGACGGACCTATCAGAGGGAAGTCAAATAGAAGAAAGGAGGAGCGTCAGAGGCCAACTGACCTATCAAAGGGAACTGAAACAGGAAAAGGGAGGAGCGTCACACCGAATGATGGACCTATCAGAGGGAAGTCAAATAGAAGAAGGGAGGAGCGTCAGAGGCCAAGGGGACGGCCGTATCTACGTCTCATAGGTTTCCTTGCTTTCTTTTCAGTGTATTGCAGCTGCAGCCACTTAGGTAAGTCTAGCAAGCCTGTCAGCTACTGAATACAGAAAGCAAAAGATAGCATGTGGGAACTTGCTCCATTTTGTTCTGTGGAATGCAGTGATTATTATACAAATGGTCTTGCTTTCATTATTTTGGTAGGGGCTGCCTTCATGACTGTCCACAGTCCCCCCAGTCCTGACACCTGACAGGGGGGACAGGGAAGGACACTCACTGTCTCACATACGCACTCGCACACACTCATTCTCACATACACACACACTCTCTCACAGACACACTCACACCCACTCTCTGTCACACACACACACACTTGCACATTCTCACTCTCACACAGTCACTCTCACAGACACGCTCTCAAACATACACACTCCGCGCAAAACCTTGCTAGCGCCCGTTTCATTTCAGCCAGAAACGGGCCTTTTTTACTAGTAAATAAATAAAATTTCAAGAAAGACTAGGACAAGCACCTAGGATCTCTAAGGGAGAAGAAGTGATAGTAGACAGTATGGACGGACAGACTGGATAGGTCATATGGACTTTATCTGCCTTCATTTTCAAGCTAGTCAGTATTCAAAACGATTTAACCAGTTTAAAATGAGTGCTTTAGTTTACTTTACAGTCTTTCTTATATTCTGCAATACCTTACAGTTTTATTCGGATTACATTCATAAGATAACCAGCAATCTCTGGTGAATAACAATCAAACATTAAAACTAAGAATAACAAAATGATTAAAAATTCCAGATACATATATTTAAAACTTCCTTCAAAATATAACAACTAAATAGTCAAAACATATTTTTAAAATTAGTTTTTTAAAATTTTCCTGAACAGAGAATAGCTTTGTATATAGGTCTCACACTTAGAGGAACCTTGTTCCAAATAGAAGGTGCCTGATCCATAAAATTAGCAGAAAATCTAGCTCTGTATTTCAGACCTTTTAGGACTTGGAAAGAGAAGTATTAAAGGATCTTGAGAGTGATATTTACTAGCGTGTAGCTGAATCAGATCGCTCAAGTAAGAAAGAGATGAAGATCTTAAAAGCTGCTACACAAACCTTAAAATGAATCCACGCCTCAATAGGCAGCCAATGGAAACTTTATCAACAGAGGAGTCATGCTCTCATATCCGTGGGCTGAAAAAAATCAGACGAGCTGAACGGTTTGGATTTTCTTAACCCTAGAACGCATATTGGGGGCCTTTTAGGCCCCCATGCTTACATTTTTGCTATTATCTGCAAAATTACTTTAGTTAGAATTTTGAAACTCAAGGTATTACTCAAGTATGTCATTGTTGATAATATCCAGTTGTTCATATAATTTTTTTTCATAGGCATTATGGTGTAACAATGCTTGTTTGGTGAAAACTACATCTGTACGAATTGGGGGCCTTTTAGGCCCCCGCTGTTTTTATCATGTTCTCAGAAGTGTTTGTGTCTCAAGTTACTTTATTTGTACTCAGTAATGCTGGTGGAGGGGCCAGGGTGTGGATAATAACATGTGAGGATGTCATGTGATTTTTGGAGGGAGTGATAAGGCCATGACATCACCTCAGGTCCTCTGAACACTGAGGACAGTATACACTGTGAGCTAATTGCTGAAGGACCTGTGATAAGATAAGCTGTTGAGAGGAAATCTGTTTCATTTTCTAACATCTAGTCAGCAATGGCACAGTCTTCCTCCAAGTGTCTGACTGACCAAAAGATTGAAGCGATTATGTTTCAAAGCGATGATGAAAGTGAACTATCTTTGTCTGATGAAGAATATCTGCCACCAGCTAATCAAACATCCTCATCCAGTGATTCTTCTGATGATGAAGAAGTGAATCTAGTGGATCCTCAAGAAATGATAAGTAGAACATCCAAAACGAATGTTTTTTGGGACAGTAATCCTACATTAGTCGGACGTACTCCAATACACAATATTGTGAGACAGGCTCAAGGAGCTGTGGGAAGTCCCAGTTACTTTACCCCTAAAGATGTATTCTGTACTTATTTTTCTGACAATATTGCAGAAGAGGTCCTATTATGTTCAAACCTAGAAGGAAGACGTATCGCTTCAGCAAAAAATAAGTCCTGGAAAAATATCTCAAAAGAAGAACTTTATGCATATATTGGACTTTTCCTGCTGGCAGGGAGTCAAAACTCGTATGATGTCCCAATACGAGAATTATTTCTGGACCCACTTTCTGATCCACACTATAAGGCGACAATGTCAGTGGGCAGATATGAGGAAATTAGAAGGATCATTCGCTTTGATGATAAGCGAACTCGTGCAGCGAGGTTTGAAACAGACAAATTAGCCCCTATCAGTTATATCTGGAACATATTTATCAAAAATTGCACAAAACTTTACAATCCTAGTACTAATGTTACTGTAGATGAGCAACTTGTACCGTTCAGAGGACGCTGCAAATTCATACAATACATGCCCAGCAAGCCAGCCAAGTACGGTATAAAAATCTTCTGGATGTGTGATTCTGCAAATTATTATGGCATAAATGGCGTAATCTACTGTGGCAAAGAGGTTGGTGCACCAGTACAGAAGGATCTGGGGTCTGAAATAGTCAAAACTCTTGCTGTTCCAATATTCAATTCAGGTAGAAACATCACCATGGACAATTATTTCACCAATGTTGAACTAGGCAATTCTCTGCTTGCAAAAGCTATTACACTTGTTGGTACTATAAAGCAAAACAGACGAGAAATTCCAGCAGCACTCAAACACAATCGTCAGCGAGCACTTTATGAGAGTGTCTTTGGATTCAATAACAAAGCGACTTTGGTATCTTACAAGGCAAAGAAGGAGAAATCTGTAATTTTACTCAGTACCATGCATCACGATTGCAGTGTTGACAGCAATAACCAAAAATTGAAACCAGAAATCATCCTGCATTACAATGCAACAAAAGGAGGTGTAGATAAAATGGATGAGATGGTGGGAGAATATTCGTGTAAGAGGCAAACAAAACGATGGCCTGTAGTACTATTTTCAAATATGCTTGATGTAGCAGCCCTAAATTCATTCATTATTTATACAGAAACTCATCCTGAATTTCATGCACAGAGGAAGGACAGGAGACGCTTATTCTTGAAGGACCTTTGTCATGAACTTGTAATACCTCACATGATAGAGCGAAGCGACTTGAAATGCTTGCCAAAGAAAACTAAAGAAGCAATGAAACGGTGTGGCGTACAGTTTCAGATTACTCCAGAGCCAGGAGAAAGAAAACGAAAGCGTTGTTTCATGTGTCCAAGAAACATAGAGAGGAAAACTGAGCGATATTGTTCCACTTGTAAGGAAACTGTTTGCAAAGAACACTCTTCTGAAAAAATAACATGTCAGAATTGTTTGGAAGACTAATATAATAGAAAAGAAAGTTAGAATAAAAATGTAGCTGCAGCTAGTTTGCTATAGATTTCTATGCATTTTTGTGTGTTTTCATGTCTTTGCGTGAAATTTGGGAAAAAAAAGATTTTTTGGTGTTTTCTGTGAAAAATTATAATTAAAATGTTGTCCACTATTCATATTTTATTGAGCAATTTTGAAATAAACTTGTGAAAGTTATTTAAGTGTGTTTTTCTACATTATGTGCATGGGGGCCTAAAAGGCCCCCATGACGTTAATATGTATATTTTTAATGTCATGCATTCTAGGGTTAATGTAAGTTTTCTGATATCCTGCATATATGATGTTACTACGGCCCAACAATGATAGAAGCAGACAACCGTATGAAATTCAGGTGTACAGCGCTGCGTACGTCTAGTAGCGCTATAGAAACGATGAGTAGTAGTAAAAGTGGAAGTCCAAAAACATACAGATTCATCCAAGTTTTCTTAGAAAGTAGGACCAATTTTTTAAAATTAGTAAATTAATTTGGGAACCAAGCGTTAGAAGCATGTTATAGTAACCCCCACGATCTTAACGCTAGACTCGAAGCTAAATGTAAGATAACTCAGTTTTAAAATACTATCCTTCCCTATAATATTGCTCTGACCCAACTTGGTTTTATCGGCATTTAATTTTAGCTAATGAGTCAATATCCAATTTTAGTTTCTTCTACTTAGGAGTATATAGGTAGTACAGTTGTGTTATCTCTGCATAACTATAAATTTTGAAGCCCTTATTCTCTAATAATTCCCATTGGAGACATTAGAACATTAGACAGTAGAGGGGACAGGGGAGAACCACGAGGAACACCCCCATCCGAGAGAGAGAGCCCTGAAATTTCAATTTAGAAACCCTTTAAGCCAAGATAACACATTTCTTTCAATACCAAAACCATTCATTCAGTGCGTTTTATCTAGCAAAAAAGGTGTCGGTACTCAAATGCCAGGCCACCCTTCAGGGGTGGTGGGATCACTGAGGAACCCACCCCACAATAGCCAGGCCCCCTGCAACCAGTCACAGAATCTATGACAAGGCAGAATTGGTGTGTAGAGCCTGAGCTCTTTCATTAAAACTTGGAGTCTAAGGGTCAATTTTAGCGGACAATGGAAAAGGTGCCAGTACTCAGTACCCCCAAGTACCCCCACAAAAAAAAGCACTGATTATATTTAACAACAATGTTGGGTGTTATTAAGAAGGGTATGGAGTCCAGGTGTGCGGATGTTATAATGCCGTTGTATCGCTCCATGGTGCGACCGCACCTGGAGTATTGTGTTCAGTACTGGTCTCCGTATCTCAAAAAAGATATAGTAGAATTGGAAAAGGTACAGCGAAGGGCGACGAAAATGATAGTGGGGATGGGACGACTTTCCTATGAAGAGAGGCTGAGAAGGCTAGGGCTTTTCAGCTTGGAGAAGAGACGGCTGAGGGGAGATATGATAGAAGTGTATAAAATAATGAGTGGAATGGATCGGGTGGATGTGAAGCGACTGTTCACGCTATCCAAAAATACTAGGACTAGAGGGCATGAGTTGAAGCTACAGTGTGGTAAATTTAAAACGAATCGGAGAAAATTTTTCTTCACCCAACGTGTAATTAGACTCTGGAATTCATTGCCGGAGAACGTGGTACGGGCGGTTAGCTTGACGGAGTTTAAAAAGGGGTTAGATAGATTCCTAAAGGACAAGTCCATAGACCGCTATTAAATGGACTGGAAAAATTCCTCATTTTTAGGTATAACTTGTCTGGAATGTTTTTACGTTTGGGGAGCGTGCCAGGTGCCCTTGACCTGGATTGGCCACTGTCGGTGACAGGATGCTGGGCTAGATGGACCTTTGGTCTTTCCCAGTATGGCACTACTTATGTACTTATGTACCGATGATCTACCAAATCGAAGGCACTTGTGAGGTCAAACTTTAAATATCAGCTTTGTGACCCCCCTTCCTATAAGGTTCCTTTCTTCTGCCGGTAATGCGCCTAAGACGTTCGGTTCTGTAGTTAACTCAGAAACCTGATTGGGAGTCAGGCGGTAATCAGGCAGTGTCGCGTGCTGCCTGGTTATCGCAGGGTTAACGAGGGAGTCCTTGCTACCACCTCAATGGATGGTGGTAAGGGATTCCCCCCCCCCCCCCCCCCCCGAAATGGCTAAGCGACAAGTGCTTTACTTTGCCGCCTGGCCATTTCCTGTAGGAAGACGAGACTTCCCTTTTCTCGGCTGCGGTAAATGGGGGCCCCTGTGTGCGTTTAAAGCATATGCCAGCGCCTGCCCTCTTTTGCCACAGCTTGGTGAAAGGGGCTTATATGGTCCGTCTTTGCTTATAGCCTTCACTATCAATTAAAATGTTCGATTTTGTATTGTGTTGACATTGTAAGTACTTTATATTGTTATTTGAATATTTTTACTGCTGTAATTCTCTATTGCTCATGTTTGATTTATTCTTACTGTACACCACCTAGAGTGAAATCCTTCAAAAAGGAGGCATATAAATCCTAATAAAATAAAAAAATGCAGTAAATTGAACTTATTCAGATAATCAGTTAAGTAATTGCTCTCTAGACCTTCCATGATTTTAATGTGAACCAAGGAATGGATGTGACCGGACAATAATTAGTGATATTTATGACAGTTAGCTGACCAGTTAAATTGCTTGGTTGGGTCTTCTGCTAATTTTCAGTGGAACTTAACCGGTTAGTGTCATTGAAAACGACCGGTCAGCACCCAACACAAAACCGGCTATTTCAAGGGTGTTCCGGGCAGGAGCGTAGCCAGACTTTGGCGGGAAGGGGGTCCAGAGCCTGAGGTGAGGGGGCACATTTTAGCCCCCCTGGCGCCGCCGACCCCTCCCCCATTGCCGACACCCCCCCTCCCGCCATTGCCGACTTTGCCCCCCCTCCTGCCGCCGAGCCTCTCGACCCCCCTCTCCCACCGCCAACCCGCCGTTGCCTACCTTTGCTGGCGGGGGACCCCAACCCCCGCCAGCCCAGGTCCTCTTTTTTCCTTCTGTTTCCGACATACTGCACGTTGTACAGGGGCGTGTCAGTAGGGTAGCGAAGGCGAGATGGGGCAGGACGGGGGGCGTGGTCACGAGATGGCCGGCTTCGCCCGATAATAGAAAAAAGAAATCCCGCCCTGACGAGCATTTCGCCGGCTTCACTTGGTACCTTTTTTTTCAGGACCAAGCTTCAAAAAGGTGCCCCAACTGACCAAATGACCACCGGAGGGAATCGGGGATGACCTCCCCTTACTCCCCCAGTGGTCACCAACCCCCTCCCACCCAAAAATAAAAGAAAAACATTTTTTGCCAGCCTCTATGCCATACCCAGCTCCCTGACAGCAGTATTTAGGTCCCTGGAGCAGTATTTAGTGGGTGCAGTGCACTTCAGGCAGGTGGACCCAGGCCCATCCCCCCCTACCTGTTACACTTGTGGTGGTAAATGGGAGCCCTCCACCCCCCCCCCCCCAAACCCACTGTACCCACATGTAGGTGCCCCCCTTTACTCATAATGGCTATGGTAATGGTGTAGAGTTGTGGGGAGTGGGTTTTGGGGGGCTCAGCAAACAAGGTAAGGGACGTATGCACCTGGGAGCTATTAATGAAGTCCACTGCAGTGCCCCCTAGGGTGCCCGGTTGATGTCCTGGCAAGTGAGGGGGGCCAGTGTACTACGAATGCTGGCCCCTCCCATGACTAAATGCCTTGGATTGGCCGGGTTTTGTTTTTGATACATTTGTACCCCGCGCTTTCCCACTCATGGCAGGCACAATGTGGCTTACATATACAGGTACTTATTTGTACCTGGGGTTTGAGATGGCCGGCATCGGTTTCCATTATCGGCGAAAAAAACGATGCCGGCCATCTCAAATCCGGCTATCTCTGACATTTGTCCGGCCCCAACTGATTATTGAAACGAAAGATGGCCGGCCATCTTGTTTCGATAATACGGTTTGGGACACGTCTTTACGGCGCCGGCCTTAGAGATGGCCGGCATCGGTTTCCATTATCGGCGAAAAAACTGATGCCGGCCATCTCAAATCCGGCTATCTCTGACATTTGTCCGGCCCCAACTGATTATCGAAACAAAAGATGGCCGGCCATCTTGTTTCGATAATACGGTTCGGGACACGTCTTTACGGCACCGGCCTTAGAGATGGCCGCCCATATAGATGGCCAGCGCCGTTCGATTATGCCCCTCCACATTACTATCTCTCCATCCCCCCTCCCTCTGCTGCTGCTGTTGCTGCTGTTGCCGCATACCCTTCCCCTTCCCCCACTGCTGCCATAGCCATGCCCCTCAATCATACTTTTGCTGGTGGGGATGCTCAAGCCCTGTAGCTGAAGTTTTGCCGCCACTCACTGGAGCCCTGCCTCTGCTGTCTGAGAAGCAGGGAAGCAGGTAGGCTGCTCCAGCCTCCGACGCCGACACTTCTGCGAATGCTCAGAAGCGTTGGCATTGCTGGCTAGCACAGCCTGCTGACTTCCTATGTATTGGATGCCACAGTGTTTGAGTGGGCCTGAGCACAAAATGAGGGAGAGGCCTCCCCGGGCTACGTCACTGAGAGGTCCTTTTACTAAGGTGTGCTGAAAAATGGCTTGCGATAGTGTAGGCGCAGGTTTTGAGCACGCGCTGATCCATTTTTTTTTACTGTGCTTGTAAAAAAAAGGCCTTTTTTTTGCCGACAGTGGATGTGTGTCAACATCAAAATTGCCACGTGTCCATTTTGGGTCAGAGACTTTACCGCCAGCCATTGACCTAGCGGTAAAGAATCTGGGCGGTAATGACCTACGCACGTCAAATGCCACTTGGCATGCGTCCGTTACGCGTGCCCGAAAATAAAAAAATATTTTACAGATGCGCGTATCGGATGCACGCCAAAAATAAAACTACCACAAGAGGCACGTGGAAGTCGGGCTGTAACTCCATTTTGCCACGTGTTGAGTGCGCGTAGGTGCTTACGCGGCTTAGTAGAACGGCCCCTGAGTCCAAGAGCTTGTCCATGGGCTCAGGGGCAAAATCATCCTTGGGATTAGCATGTTTTCCCCCTAGATAGATAAAACCGTTCTCATTAATGTCTGCACCTCGGTCTGTTTACACAATAGCTATGAAAAATCCACAGCTGCTCAAAGCATGACAGATCAGCGTAAGCCCAGAGTAAAACTCTGAAAATCTTAATATTTTTCTTTTTGGCTAAACCTCAGGCAGTCTAGCCTGTTCTGGAAATGTGATTACTGCCTGCGTTTTGCTAAGCCCTTATCATGTGTTATAACATACAGCTGTTAAAGTAATGGAACCGATATCTATTTTTATAGCTATATTGTAAGTGTTTTGACATTTTCATTGGAAATGTATCTGCAGTATTTATATATTAAATTTTTTATTGTAATAATCTTGTTCTACAGTTCATAATACTAGAATTTTACCCTGAAGCGGGTTTTGATAAAATAATGCTCCATAAATTCTTCAATTCTTTGTTTTTATTTGGAATTTATGGCCAGTTCCACAATCAAAAAAATCATGTCTGTCACTGCTTGAATGGACTCACGCTACACCGATTGACTTTTTTCTGCCAGAAATTACTACGGGGCCCCTTTTATAAGACACACTTAAAAGTGGCCTGCTCTGGTTTAGAATAATAGTAATCAATAGAAATCAAACAAAATAAAACATGGAAAAGAAAATAAGATGATACCTTTTTTATTGGACATAACTTAATACATTTCTTGATTAGCTTTCGAAGGTTGCCCTTCTTAATCAGATCGGAAATAAGCAAATGTGCTAGCTGACAGTGTATATAAGTGAAAACATTCAAGCATTACTATGACAGTAAAATAGATACCATTGGAGATTCTACATGGAATGTTGCTACTATTGGAGATTCTACATGGAATGTTGCTATTCCACTAGCAACATTCCATGTAGAAGGCTGCGCAGGCTTCTGTTTCTGTGAGTCTGACGTCCTGCACGTACGTGCAGGACGTCAGACTCACAGAAGCAGAAGCCTGCGCGGCCACATTGGTGATCTGCAAGGGCCGACTTCTAGTGGAATAGCAACATTCCATGTAGAATCTATAGAAATCAAACAAAATAAAACATGGAAAAGAAAATAAGATGACACCTTTTTTCTTGGACATAACTTAATACATTTCTTGATTAGCTTTCGAAGGTTGCCCTTCTTAATCAGATCGGAAATAAGCAAATGTGCTAGCTGACAGTGTATATAAGTGAAAACATTCAAGCATTACTATGACAGTAAAATAGATACCATTGGAGATTCTACATGGAATGTTGCTACTATTGGAGATTCTACATGGAATGTTGCTATTCCACTAGCAACATTCCATGTAGAAGGCTGCGCAGGCTTCTGTTTCTGTGAGTCTGACGTCCTGCACGTACGTGCAGGACGTCAGACTCACAGAAGCAGAAGCCTGCGCGGCCACATTGGTGATCTGCAAGGGCCGACTTCTAGTGGAATAGCAACATTCCATGTAGAATCTATAGAAATCAAACAAAATAAAACATGGAAAAGAAAATAAGATGACACCTTTTTTATTGGACATAACTTAATACATTTCTTGATTAGCTTTCGAAGGTTGCCCTTCTTCCTCAGATCGGAAATAAGCAAATGTGCTAGCTGACAGTGTATATAAGTGAAAACATTCAAGCATTACTATGACAGTAAAATAGATACTATTGGAGATTCTACATGGAATGTTGCTACTATTGGAGATTCTACATGGAATGTTGCTATTCCACTAGCAACATTCCATGTAGAAGGCTGCGCAGGCTTCTGTTTCTGTGAGTCTGACGTCCTGCACGTACGTGCAGGACGTCAGACTCACAGAAGCCTGCGCGGCCACATTGGTGATCTGCAAGGGCCGACTTCTAGTGGAATAGCAACATTCCATGTAGAATCTATAGAAATCAAACAAAATAAAACATGGAAAAGAAAATAAGATGACACCTTTTTTATTGGACATAACTTAATACATTTCTTGATTAGCTTTCGAAGGTTGCCCTTCTTCCTCAGATCGGAAATAAGCAAATGTGCTAGCTGACAGTGTATATAAGTGAAAACATTCAAGCATTACTATGACAGTAAAATAGATACTATTGGAGATTCTACATGGAATGTTGCTACTATTGGAGATTCTACATGGAATGTTGCTATTCCACTAGCAACATTCCATGTAGAAGGCTGCGCAGGCTTCTGTTTCTGTGAGTCTGACGTCCTGCACGTACGTGCAGGACGTCAGACTCACAGAAGCAGAAGCCTGCGCGGCCACATTGGTGATCTACAAGGGCCGACGTCTACATGGAATGTTGCTAGTGGAATAGCAACATTCCATGTAGAATCTATAGAAATCAAACAAAATAAAACATGGAAAAGAAAATAAGATGATACCTTTTTTATTGGACATAACTTAATACATAGATCTGACGAAGAAGGGCAACCTTCAAAAGCTAATCAAGAAATGTATTAAGTTATGTCCAATAAAAAAGGTATCATCTTATTTTCTTTTCCATGTTTTATTTTGTTTGATTTCTATTGATAACCTTAAGAGTGGACTAACACGGCTCCCACACTCCTCTACTTGAATAATAGTAAAAAAGGTAGACTAATAGAAAACAATAAACATATGAAATCATTTATTGGTGTGAATCAAAAAACAAACCCGACGTGGCCACGTTTCGCCCTCAGGCTGCGTCAGGGGTCAAAACTAAGAAATAAAAACATAGATATCAAATCATCAAACATAATTCATATATCTCAACTTTCATTATAAAACATTCATATGTGTCATTATATTTTCAAAATAATTTCAAATAAATAACAAACATCAATATAGATACACAGTCAACCATGAATATCAAACAATTATATGAAAAACTCATATGGGTCAATCATGATAAACATTCATGTACGTCATAAAATATTGCAAAAATAGCTTAAAAATACATGACATTAATAAATAATTAAAAAACAATATAAATTAACATATCAAAATATATGATAAAATTTTAAAAAACTTGAAATTCATCATATTATAACATATAAAATCAATCACACTTAAAAATTCATCAAAACATGCATAATCAAAACCTAATTGTCAAAAAAACATATGGAGAAAGGAGGTGAATGATCAAAATATGTGTACATACCTAAAAAACAAGGGGGTGATAGAATTCCCCTTCTTAAATACTTGTATTTAAAAACCTATAATAAAAATAATAATTCCTTAGAGCTCATTTCACATATATTGCTCATCCAAAACACAAAACTATTCCCTATCATCCTGCTATGATCCAATATAGTATCTTTATAGTTTTTCATATAATTGTTTGATATTCATGGTTGACTGTATATCTATATTGATGTTGGTTGTTTGTTATTTATTTGAAACTAGCCGTTGAGCCCGTTAAAACGGGCTAGTATGGGGTTTTTCCAAGGCCCCCTCCCCTCTCCTTGCCGCTGCAGGGCCCCCCCCCCCCAAGGTCGCCGCCCCTCCACCCTGGGACGGGCCCTCTCTTCCCTATTGAACTTACGTCGCCGAAACGCAGCACGCAGATCAGCCTTCCTTCTCTGCCTGTGTCCCGCCCTCGTGTGACGTAACGTCGGCGAGGGCGGGACACAGGCAGGGAAGGAAGGCCGACGGGAGCTCAGCTGATCTGCCTGCTGCGTGTCGGCGATGTAAGTTCAATACCGAAGAGAGTGCTTGGGCCGGGTGGAGGGGGGGCGGCGGTGGCGACTCCGGGTGGGGGGAGCGGTAGCGGCGACCTCGTAGGGGGGAGCGGTAGCGACGTCGGCGGTTCCCTCCCTCCCCTTCGCGCAGTTTCCCTCTCTGTCCCGCCCCCATCATCACATATTGATGCGGGGGCGGGACAGAGAGGGAAGTCTGTACTGCGCATTTGCGGGTGAGTATGGTCACTCGCTATTTATATGTTATGATTATTTTGAAAATATAATGACACATATGAATGTTTTATAATGAAAGTTGATATATATGAATTATGTTTGATGATTTGATATCTATGTTTTTATTTCTTAATTTTGACCCCTGACGCAGCTTGAGGGTGAAACGTGGCCACGTCGGGTTTGTTTTTTGATTCACACCAATAAGTTATTTCATATGTTTATGTTTTCTGTTAGTCTACCTTTTTAACTATTATTCTGTCATAGTAAGGAGACTGTCGCCTTTTTAGTTTGTTTCTGCTCTGGTTTAAGCCCGCGTTTTGGACGTGTGCAGGTCCATTTTACAGTGCGCCTGGAATGAAAGCATTTTGTTGTGGCCGAAAATGGCCGTGCGGCAAAAATAAAACAAGCGCGTGTCCATTTTCGGCCTGAAACCTTACCGCCCCCCATTGACTTGGCGGTAAGGTCTCATGCGCTAACCGGGGCTGTAAACGTAAGTGCGCATACACTGCCAGTAACCACCGGGTAAGCGCCACGTGGTAGAAAATAGAAAATATTTGCTAATGCACGTTTTGGACGCGCGTCAAAAATGGATATTGCCGCCCGGGGCATGCTGTAGCCGGGTGGTAGTTACAATTTGATGTGCATTGGATTCACGTAAGCGCCTACGCGCCTTAGTAAAAGGGCTCTGTGTTCCTTAGCGGTTTAGAAAAGGAAACATAAGAGTTAAACATGAGACAAAACAATGTAGCCTTTTACTAAGGTCTGCTGAAAAATGGCCTGCAGTAGTTGTTCTGTCCTTTGACAGCCTTGCACTAGTTCATAATGAGGGGCATAATCGAACGTCGCCGGCCAAATAGATTGCCGGCGATCTATGTTGGCGAGCGGTGCTACAGCTGGCTGGAACCCTATTATCGAAAAAGATGGCCGGCCATCTTTTTTTTCGATAATACGGTTTAGCCCGGCGAAGTGCCGTGGAGTTCGCCGGGTTTGAGATGGCCGGGTTTATTTTTCAGCTATAATGGAAAGTTATGTCGGCCATCTCAAACCCCGGCCAAATTCAAGGCATTTGGCCGTGGGAGGAGCCAGCATTTTTAGTGCATTGACCCCCCCCCCTCCCCCGACATGCCAGGACACCAACCAGCCACCCTAGGGGTCACTGCGGTGGACTTCAGAAAAGCTCCCACGTGCATAGCTCACTTACTTTGGGAGCTGAGCCCCCCAAACCCACTACCCACAAATGTACTGCACCCACTAAAATTGCTCCAGGGACCTGCATACAGCCTCTAGGACTTATTGCTGCTGTATAACTTTGGCACACCAGTTCACACCTGAAGACTAATCTCACTGAAAAAGTCCTTTCTTGAAATAACCACGTTTACTCACAGTTAACTGCAGATCAGAGGTTGTGCCCCACTGGCAAAGAGTCCCCTGGTACTAAGATTAGCAGTAGGTCAGAGCTGGCACAATGGTGTACAATGCCCTCTTTCAGCACCATTCAAGATAAGAACTACGTTCTCTAACGTGGGAAACACAGGAAAGGGAACTAAAACTGGCTTACAAAAATGGCCACTACCGCATGGACTACAACAGGAAACAAAACAGGGCACACTCTGACCCAGTTAGCAGGGGGGAAAAGCACCATGGGAGTAGAGCCCAGTACCCTACACCCACTACAATGCATTGCTAATGTGACCCTGCAGGGCACCTAACAGAAAAGGTGTCACACTCACCCGAGAGCCACATCACAACCAGGGAAAGGCTGTCGGAGGATACAACACATTTTGCTGTCATGGAGGTGGGCATTTGAGGCTAGCATACAGGCTGGCAAAAAAGGTTTTTAGTTTTATTTTTTTAGTATGGAAGGGGGTTGGTGACCACTGGGGGAGTATGGAGAGGTCATCCCCCATTCCCTCCAGTGGTCATCTGGTCAGTTGGGGCACCTTTTTGAGGCTTGGTTGTGAAAATAAAAGGACCAAATAAAGCCGGCGAAATACTGCTTAACGCCGCTTTTTTTTTTTTTCCATTATCGGCGAAAGCCGGCCATCTGGTAGCCATGCTCATGCCCGCCCATGTCCCACCTTCGCTAATCTACTGACACGCCCCCTTGAACTTTCACTGGCGAAGCAACGGGAAAGCGGCGATGCTGTCAAAAATGCCGCTTTCGATTATACTTATTTTGCCGCTTTTAAGAAATCGCCAACCATCTCCCGATTTGTGTCGGAAGATGGCCGGCAATCACTTTCGATTATAAGCTGGAATGTGACCTTAAAATGTGTTTTAATGCTCTTACTGTTATTCTCACTTCTAAGGATTTTCATTGCTGGAGTTCTCACTGCAAAGATACGTGAGCAATGCATTGTGGGTAATGTAGTTCACAGTCAATGCAGCCACACCTGCCTGTCTGTATAAGAACTATTCAAACAAAAAAAACAGTGATGACATCCGTTAGGATACAGAAAGTGAAAGTGCCTTGTTGCTTTGTAGCCTTTACTATATGAGACATGGGGTAAGGAATAATATATTGTAGAGGAATATTTTCGAGTTATTCCCCGAGTTTTCCACGTCATCCCTGTGACCCCTGACGCAGGTGCTAGTCATCGAAACACGGCCCGTGTTGGGTCTTTTTGTCAAGGCTCATTCATTAAAGAACTGTGTTCCATTTTTAAAGGCCCCGTGGTGCTGTTTTTTTGTTTGGACTTTAGTTTGTACTTTGTTCCCTCTCTTTTGCTATATGTATAAGAACTGTTACCATTGGTTTGTGCTGCTGCCCAGACCTCCTCTCTTTCTCAGCCAAGCTTGGCTCCTTTGTCTACCTGCTATCATTTCCTGCTCATTCTTACTATCTCTGTCCTGAGAGGTCAGCCAGGTACGACCTTTCCCTCCAATCGAGGGCCGTCCTCTGGGACCACCCTTGCCACCTGGTGGCAGGCTCTGTCCCCATTGGTCTTTACCTCCTCCTCATCCCTGGGCCCGTGTGAGCCTTCTTGACCTCCCTGTCTCTCTCGCCATGAGGCATTCTCCATCTTGCTTCAGACAGCACTTGTCCTGCTTCACTCCTTGGAACGAACTTGGTTTTTTTACCTTGAATATATCCTCCTAGTGAGATATTGCACTCTCCAGTCACTCAGCTCTGAGCTACTTCTCCCTGTTCAACTATTCTCTCACCTCTGCAATAAAGCTGCCTCTCTTCAGATTTCTACCTCCAACCACTGATACAGCTCTCAAAATTACGGAGTCTCTGTGCCCTGAGGCAACCCTTCTGAACATCTGACTGTGAGTAAATTATCTATATGTTTATTCAATAGTGCGTGGGATAAACAAAAGGAATCCTGTTCAGAAGGAATGGATCCTCAGAAACTTAGCGGAGATTGGGTGGCAGCACCGGTGGTTGGGAGGTGGGGCTAGTGCTGGGCACACTTCTATGGTCTGTGCCCTGAAAATGGCAGATACAAATCAAGGTCAAAAGAAAGGCTGTTCCAGGTCGAGGGAGCAGGTGGTGTTTCTGGTGGACTCAAATTGTTACTACTACTACCAATCATTTCTATAGCGCTACTAGATGTATGCAGCTCTGTACACATTAAGGGGCCCTTTTACTAAGCCATGGAAGAGTCTACGTGTGCCCAATGTGCGCCAAAATATAGTTACTGCACAGCTACTGCTTGGCTCTTGCAGTAATTTCATTTTTGGCGCGCATCCGAAAAATAATTTATTTTTGGACGCGCGCCAAGTGGCACCTGATGCGTGTATGTCATTACCGCCCGGTTGCCACATGAGTCTTTACCGCTAGATGAATGGTTAGTGGTAACGTCTCAGACCCAAAATGGACGTGTGGCAATTTTAATTTTGCTGCACGTCCATTTTTGGAAAAAGTTTTAAAAAGGTCTTTTTTACAGGCACATGCCAAATCCCGTGCCTACATTACCGCAAGCCATTTTTCAGCGCACCTTATCATCACCATGGAAAGCAGACTGTGGAGTACCTCAAGGATCACCACTATTGCCGCTCCTTTTCAACCTAATGATGACCCCACTAGCCAAGTCCCTATCCAATCAAGGCCTTAACCCTTACATATACGCCGACGACGTCACATTATACATCCCTTACAAAAATGATCTAACAGAAATCACCAAAGAAATCAAACTCAGCTTGAACATCATGAACTCATGGGCGAACACTTTTCAATTAAAACTTAACACAGAAAAAACACACTGTCTCATCCTCTCATCCCAATATAACACAATCAAACCTACCAACATAACCACCCCAGACTACACCCTCCCCATCTCAGACAGCCCGAAAATTCTCGGAGTTACAATCGACCGAAATCTCACACTAGAGAGCCAAGTGAAAGCCACAACAAAGAAAATGTTTCACTCAATGTGGAAGCTCAAACGAGTGAAACCTTTTTATTTTGATACTTGGTACAATCCATGGTACTAAGCCATCTAGATTACTGTAATGGAATCTATGCGGGATGTAAAGAACAAATCATAAAGAAACTCCAAACTGCTCAAAACACAGCATCCAGGCTTATATTCAGAAAAACAAGATTCGAAAGTGTCAAACCCCTACGAGAAACACTACACTGGCTTCCAATCAGAGAACGCATTGCGTTCAAAATCTGCACCCTGATTCATAAAATCATCTACGGCAATGCCCCAGGATACATGACAGACCTCATAAACCTACCAACCAGAAACACAACAAAATCAACATGAACATATCTGACGAAGAAGGGCAACCTTCGAAAGCTAATCGAGAAATGTATAAAGTTATGTCCAATAAAAAGGTATCATCTTATTTTCTTTTCCATGTTTTATTTTGCTATTGATTACCAGGATAGCTCAGATAACAAAAATCTTACTGTTGAAAGAAAGCGAAACATTTTTCATCAAAATTTCTCTTAAAACGGAGGAAAGGGCCCTCAGAGACCACAGATAACAATGACATTATTCTCAATCTCTATTGTGGCTCAAGTCTTAATCATTGCACCAGAAAAACCTCCACACTACTTTCTGAATTTGCTTTCAATTTTCATTAAATTAAGTGCTGGAATTCTCATTCCATTATTTGCATTAATGGTCATGCACTATTGCTGTCATTAGCATACGGACATTAAAAACAAGTAGCACATGAGCTCTGACTTGACATCTATTTTATAGGCGGTAAGCGCCTGATGCGCTAATCCTGCAGTAATCAGCACACGATAATGTAGATGCATTAACTGATGAGCGCCGAAATGCCCACTGTCTTCTCCCAGACACGCCCCCTCTGTGAAAAATATAAACAATTTTTTTAGCATGCGGTTTGGGATCTTACCGCAGCTCTGGAACTCCTTGCAGGAGGATGCAGTAACAGCGGTTAGCATATCTGGGTTTTAAGAAGGTTTGGACAAGTTCCTGGAGAAAAAGTCCATAGTCTGCTATTGAGACAGACATGGGAAGCAACTGCTTGCCCTGGGTTTGGTAGCATGGAATGTTGCCATGATCTGTGACTGTGCCGGGTACTTGTGATCTGGATTGGCCACTGTTGGAAGCAGGATACTGGGTGTGATGGACCATTGGTCTGACCCAGTATGGCTACTCTTATGTTCTTATATCAAAATTTTATATAGCGGTCTTCAGCAAAGCCACACAGTCCAAATTATTCCTAAACAATGGCTTGCTTGACAATCTTTTGAACAGGTTGACCCTATTTTGGTAATAGCTGTTTAATCGCACTATCATAAAATTATCAGGTTCATGCAAATCGAGAGGCATCAAGAAACATACCAAGAGAAAGCATGGCATATGAAAATGTTTACGAATGCTGGTTTCATTTTTACACCAGTAGAGAGGTGTGGTAGCCGTGTTAGTCCACTCTTAAAGGTTATCAATAGAAATCAAACAAAATAAAACATGGAAAAGAAAATAAGATGATACCTTTTTTATTTCCGATCTGACGAAGAAGGGCAACCTTCGAAAGCTAATCAAGAAATGTATTAAGTTATGTCCAATAAAAAAGGTGTCATCTTATTTTCTTTTCCATGTTTTATTTTGTTTGATTTCTATAGATTCTACATGGAATGTTGCTATTCCACTAGCAACATTCCATGTAGAAGTCGGCCCTTGTAGATCACCAATGTGGCCGCGCAGGCTTCTGCTTCTGTGAGTCTGACGTCCTGCACAGGACGTCAGACTCACAGAAACAGAAGCCTGCGCAGCCTTCTACATGGAATGTTGCTAGTGGAATAGCAACATTCCATGTAGAATCTCCAATGGTATCTATTTTACTGTCATAGTAATGCTTGAATGTTTTCACTTATATACACTGTCAGCTAGCACATTTGCTTATTTCCGATCTGAGGAAGAAGGGCAACCTTCGAAAGCTAATCAAGAAATGTATTAAGTTATGTCCAATAAAAAAGGTGTCATCTTATTTTCTTTTCCATGTTTTATTTTGTTTGATTTCTATAGATTCTACATGGAATGTTGTTATTCCACTAGCAACATTCCATGTAGAAGTCGGCCCATGTGGATCACTAATGTGGCCGCGCAGGCTTCTGCTTCTGTGAGTCTGACGTCCTGCACGTCAGACTCACAGAAACAGAAGCCTGTGCAGCCTTCTACATGGAATGTTGCTAGTGGAATAGCAACATTCCATGTAGAATCTCCAATAGTAGCAACATTCCATGTAGAATCTCCAATGGTATCTATTTTACTGTCATAGTAATGCTTGAATGTTTTCACTTATATACACTGTCAGCTAGCACATTTGCTTATTTCTGATCTGAGGAAGAAGGGCAACCTTTGAAAGCTAATCAAGAAATGTATTAAGTTATGTCCAATAAAAAAGGTGTCATCTTATTTTCTTTTCCATGTTTTATTTTGTTTGATTTCTATAGATTCTACATGGAATGTTGCTATTCCACTAGAAGTCGGCCCTTGCAGATCACCAATGTGGCCGCGCAGGCTTCTGCTTCTGTGAGTCTGACGTCCTGCACGTACGTGCAGGACGTCAGACTCACAGAAACAGAAGCCTGCGCAGCCTTCTACATGGAATGTTGCTAGTGGAATAGCAACATTCCATGTAGAATCTCCAATAGTAGCAACATTCCATGTAGAATCTCCAATGGTATCTATTTTACTGTCATAGTAATGCTTGAATGTTTTCACTTATATACACTGTCAGCTAGCACATTTGCTTATTTGCCATCTGAGGAAGAAGGGTAACCTTCGAAAGCTAATCAAGAAATGTATTAAGTTATGTCCAATAAAAAAGGTGTCATCTTATTTTCTTTTCCATGTTTTATTTGGTTTGATTTCTATAGATTCTACATGGAATGTTGCTATTCCACTAGCAACATTCCATGTAGAAGTCAGCCCTTGCGGATCACCAATGTGGCCGCGCAGGCTTCTGCTTCTGTGAGTCTGACGTCCTGCACGTACGTGCAGGACGTCAGACTCACAGAAACAGAAGCCTGCGCAGCCTTGTACATGGAAAGAACCAGGCACACCCATTAAAGGGGGGCCGACCACAACCGGGCTGAAGGCCAGCGAAGACAGAAGTGTGGGGGAGGGTACAGGGAGGGCCTAGCTAGAGAGCAGAGGTAGTAGTGGGAGGGAAACAAGGGGTAGCAAGGGGAGGGGGCAGGAAAGAAGGGGAGGAGCAAGGGAGGAGGAGAGAGGAATTTGAACTGCACAGGAAGTCCTTTTGAATTTGGAAGCAGGAGAAGAGCAACCCTGGGCAGCAGCTCCTGAAATTTTTACAGGCACATGTTTTGTGTCTGCCCTGGGCAGAGCTTGTGCAGAGTACAGCTAAAGAAGCTCTTACAGCAGAGCACGATATTCCAGCAAATTGAGAACAAATTTTACGGTATGTAGACATTTAAAACTTTGTGCAGCTGCAAGGCATTTTAGCTTTCTCCTGCCGACCCCCATTTAGCTTTTCCAGGATGGCCGGCCATCTCAGGTTAGCTGCCTATCTCACGGCATTACGCGCACTAGGCTAGAGTCCCACATACGCTGCCCATGGCGCATGGCAGATGGGTTTGCCACAGCGCGGTTGCCGTTTTTGGCCGGCCATGCAGTGCTCGCAATCCGCAGTGCATAGCATGGCACTGAGGCACGACTCGGAAGACCCTGTGCACAGTACTGAACCGAGGCGCAAACGATCTCAGGGAGACGAAAACACCTTTAATGGTACGTCATTTTTGCTCTTCTCCTGCCTCAGCGGCACACCGCACGTTAAGATGCGGTGATGGCCGGCCACTAATACTTGGCCGACAGTTACGTACTATACGGCAACGGACCTTTGAGCCCCGTTGTGGCTGGCCACGCCGTGTTATCAAATTCGATAAATTAATGCGGAATAAGCCGTCCATGCCATTACGGCGACGGACGTTAAGCCCTGTTATGGCCGGCCACACCAGATTTTCGATGTAATGCAGCAAAAATGAGTGCAGTATAAGTCGCTCATGCTGTATAAGCCGCCCAGGCCACGCAGAGCTATACAAGCCCCATTGTGGTCGGCCACACCGTGTTATCTAATTTGGTAAAATTTAGTGCGGTATAAGTCGCCCATGTTGTATAAGCTGCCCATGTCACGCAGCACTACGGCCATGCCATGTTTTCTACTCGGTCGACTACGCTTCATCCTAAACGTTACTTACCGGCGCCATGTCTGTATGATTGGCCTGCCATGCGATATTTGAGATGCGGGTTTTTGCAGAAACGTCCACATTGCGATCCTCGCTAGTCAGGGTCTTCTCTTGCGGGCCACTTAGGGGGAGTCCCAAATTGGCGGGACATGCGCTTCACTACGCGTTGTAATTGCCCGCCCATACAGTCGGCCATTAACCTACAGAGGCACGTACGGCAGCGGTGAATTTCGATAGGGTGGCCATTTGCATGAGTGCCGATTGTAAAAACGGTGGCCACTTTCAATACACCACCCATTCCGACTAGCAGTAAAATTTGGAAAAGGCAGCCAGTTTTATGGCACAAAAATTCACTAGAATGGACATTCCAAATACAAATTTAACCCCAGCGGCCACCTTGGATGCCGCACGCATGTGTCTTTGACACACGGCATAGGCTGGAACAATTGATATCATACCGTTTGGTGCCAGCATAGCGGGACACAGTACTTAAGGGCATCAGACAAACATATCGGTTACAGTATGCTACTCTCAGCTGCCGTTAGGACCAGGTCCACGGGGGGAAGGGTTGGTACAACAGTGTTAGTCCTAGAGGGCCATGTGCACTTTGCGGCCATTTTGACTAGAGCGGCCACGTGGACTAAAGCAGCTAATTTGAAAATGGTGGCCATTTTGATAGAAGGACCACCGGTCTTACTGATTTATCTGACAGATTTACAGGGGCCCGGCCATTTTAATTTTAGCGACCCATTTTGCATACGGCAGCCGTTTTGACTACCAGGCCAAATTTGAATGTAACAGCCATCGCCCGTGGGGCTTTAGGCCGGCCATTTAAGGAAGGGTGCACTGCGCAGACAGCACGCAGTCGGATATATAGCTGTGAGCAAGGAGGGTACAGTTTACACAGGCACCATAGGATGCACGCAGCGATTGGGGAAGCCGGCGTCACCACAATCAGTTATTATGAGGTCATTTTGCTTTAAATTGTCTATTCTTTTAGTCTCTCCATTGCAGTAATGTCATTGTAGTGTGCGAAGGAGACCTATGCACCAGCAAGGCCAGCCAAGCGGCCCACCAAAACTCCGCCAGCTAAGACGCGGAGTGCTGCGGCCCCAGACCTTAGACGTCACAGTGGACCTACACCACAAGCACAGACGGTGCGGGGGCCTGCAAGGGAGGTAGCAGCACCGCAGACTCCACCTCCATAGTTGCGGGGCTACCGCCAGTACTGGCAAGGGGTAAGTCTAATGACAGCACCACACTCCTTCCAGCGCAGACGCATGACATAACTAGATATGCAGTACGGGACGATAAGAACGGGTAACGGAGCCCAATATGGCAGGACAGAATGCGGTTGTGGCACCGGTCGGTGCACAGGGGACCAGTCAGGATGTGGGAGTACTTAATCACAGGAGCGATGCATTAGGTACCGTTCTCACAATACAGGTGGATTGATATCTTCTCCCTCCTTGTGTGGGAGTTGCATGAGGAGGGTACCGTAGGCAGGGATAGCGTAACAGATAAGACCCCAAGATATTCGGGTCCTTCATGGACTGGTCGTAGGCTGTTCACATACTTAGGACACTCAGCTGTTCACATACTCAGGACACTCACTATAGTGAAGGAAACGGAAAGGGGCCCGGACTTGGTGTGGGATATGGAATACAATTTTAAAAGCGCATGAGGTATTTAGGGGACAGGCATGGCTTAACTAAGATATTAAATTTACAAGAAAGCAGTGCAGACAATCCATTCATATCGGGTCAGCACCAGTGGTAGTCCTGTCAGGCAATGCCGTCAGGACAAAGGCAGGACGGAGGCAGCGGACATTGCACCTAGCACCCGACACGCCCGCGCGGGCAGGCATGCTGCAGGGCAAGGCAGGCTCCCCAGAGACAGGGAACAGCAATCTAGTAACACGGGACAGGGTACTGAGGGAGCTAGCGCTCCCCCCATCAAGCTTATGAGACAGGAGAAAGCAACCTATTAACTCAGGACAGGGTCCGGAAGCCATCAAGCTTCAAGGTTAGCCCGTTACCCTGACAGAACGGGTACATCACCACAGGTTTCCAATCAGGTTGCATGATTCCATATTAGAGGACAACACCACAGTGACAACACTCCCCCAACAATGTATCCTCGATTCACATGCATCGACAGATAGCTGCAGGCAAGATTACCAAAGAACTATTGCTAGGCTGCATAGCGGGGCTGTTTGAGGACCCGCCCTTCAAGGCAACAACAGTGTCCCCGCTAGGCATAATACCAAGGAAGGAGCTGGGGAAAGGTAGGCCCAGTCGTAATTTGTCCCGCCACATAGGAACATCAGTAAATGACTACATTGACCATAGCAGCTGTACAGTACAATATGCATCTGTAGACAATGCCATTCAAATAATTTGGCGGCAAGGCAACTAGGCACATTGGGCTAAGGTGGACGGAGATTCGGCTTTTCGCACCTTGCCTTTACACCCGCAGCCCTTTCCCTTGTTAGGTGTCAGGTTCCAGGAGAGGTTTTATTGCGATAAATGTGTCCCCATGTGTGGCCACATCTAGTGCGCATACTTCAAAGAGCTTAGCATGTTTGTGCATGGGGTAGTGGAGCAACTAGCCCCCGCTAGGTCTCTGGTCCTCATCTGAAGGACTTCCTGTTCAAAGGCCGGGAATCTCAAGAGTGGACGGATGTGTTATAGGTCTTTATCCACTTGGCACAGAAATTGGACATCTCATTAGCCGTTGAAAAAACAGTAGGCCCACGGCGAATCCTTACGTTATAGGTATTGAATTGGAACTAGATGTTCCAGACTGCCGGCTGACAAAATTGATAAGCTTGCCAGAGCGGCGAATACGAGGTGGCACTGTAAAAAAGCAAGGCTGAAGCAGGTACAGGAACTCCTGGGTCCAGTAGGCTTCGCAATAAGGGTGATTCCCAATAGCTTTAGCAACATCGGGAACAAACAAAGCGCATTTTCATCTCAGACGTACACAGGACATCAAGCGAGATTTAGCAGGTTCTTGGCCCATGGGATTTCATTTTGGCATGATTCACCCACTCTCACGGAAGCCCTGCATTTTCTTTACAGATGCGGCAGATTTACTTCCAGGGAGCGTGGTGCGCAGCAAGCTCGGGTTTCAGCAGGGACCACGTAGGATATCATGTTTCCTGGGGGGACCTGGCATATCTCACAAGTCAATTGTAATTCCCTCAGACAATATGGCAGTAGTTGTCCGCCATGCACTTCCCACAAGTTATGTGCGCAGACAGATAGTTCCACAGTGATTACAGCTAAACATATACCAGGCAGGGAGAATGGTTATAGTGGATGCTCTTTCTCGTTTTTAGAGCGCAGACCCGGAAATGGGACCCGATGCTGCGATAGTTAACAGATACCTCGCGGACAAGATACACAACCGCACATATAGTCAACACTTAGAAGAGAAGGGTGGTACTGATATATTCCCGGCCCCCGGCATGTATGAAGGGAATTAGCAGAAACCAGGTCTCAATCATGTTCGCAGCCATCAGTTTTCTCGCCAAAGCGGTGGCTGTTCAAAATCCATCTAGGTCATTTGTTGTCACGAGACTGATGAAAGGATGGGGCAGGCCGGGAGTACCCTACCCAGGTAAAAGAAAACCCAGTACCGGCAGGGAAATGGGCTGTCTCTTTGCATCATTAGAGGAGATAAGTGACACTGAGTTTGAGGGCCGTCAAGTCAAATGTGCATTCTCATTAGCTTTGCATGGTGCTCTGCGAGTCAGTGAGTTGGTGGCTACGTACAAGCATGCCCACCATGGCATGTCCCTCTTAATACGTGACGCGGCCATTACAGCCGCGGCAACTGACCTACTTATTCGCTAATCAAAATGGATCGGAACGAACATGCCCTGTCCTGAACCTTCAAGCCGACTTAAAACAAAGACCAAAGACCAGCCTGCTGATTCATACACTATGTACAGTACCCACTCATTTAGGATTAGGGCAGCTACGGCAGTGGCAGCGCTAGGAGTGTCCATAGAGGCCATCAAAAGACTGGGCCGATGGCGACCTAATGTATACAAGCGCTACATCAGACCCATCTAGTGTATACAAGCGGTACATTGGACCCATTAAGGCATCCACAGCAAAGTGATAATGGTTGCTTGCACTGTGCTAACATGTCGCTTCCCATTATATTCTATTACAGGTATCCATATCCAGAATGAGCTGCAGCGGATTTGGATATGCGGTCACTCATCACTTGTATGTACATTAGGCACAGGGAAAGGCGGTGGGCGCATAGAAGGGCAGCAGTGAGACCGAACAGTGAGAGCCTGGGTTGTCAGGGTGATAGAGGAGCCAGGGCGATAGAGTAGCCAAAACAGGGTATAGGTAAGGGAGGGATGCTTCAGGCATTCATGTGTGCATTAAAAGTCATACGATCCCACATGACTTGCGAATAGATACAAGCCATAGCGTTAAGGCATGACCGCAGCTAGGAGGGGTGGGGGACCACGGCAAACGAGGTGTCGTTGCCGTGGCCTGTGGCGTTAGACTACAATGTTTACGCACAGCCAGCAATGGGTACACAGCAGCTTGACACATAACAGTTACAAGTTTGGGGTAACTACTGCTGCAGAAAGAGTTGTGTGGAAAATTATCAAGTTGATGCAAATGGTAGGCTTGCATGTGAGCAGCCTTGTTATAAGGAAACAACGTGTATACAGCTTGTCTCCTGGCTTGGGCGGCCGGGAGGCCTAGAACGTCATTTTGTAAATGTGGTAGGTGCCTCCTTCAACAGGAAACAACGTGTATACAGCTTGTCTCCTGGCTTGGGCGGCCGGGAGGCCTAGAACGTCATTTTGTAAATGTGGTAGGTGCCTCCTTCAACGGGAGACACCAAGTGACGTCGGGTGCTTGGAAAACAGCACAGGGGGCCACAGGGGCTTGGTACGGCTTGGCCTGTGGCCCAGAATATGCAACTACGTGTAGAAGCTGTGTACCCGGGTAGAAATGCATGCTGGCATAATGATTAGTAGAAGATGTAATGTAATTTGTTTAAGTTGTAACAATTTTGATGTTCCTGGCTGCGGCCAAAATAAATCCAATTCTATCGAAGATACGGCTTGTAGTGTGGTATTGAAGGGGGCGGGGGTTGATACGTCTGAGTGTGTGCCGAATGCCCGAGTTGAGAACCAGGCACACCCATTAAAGGGGGGCCGACCACAACCGGGCTGAAGGCCAGCGAAGACAGAAGTGTGGGGGAGGGTACAGGGAGGGCCTAGCTAGAGAGCAGAGGTAGTAGTGGGAGGGAAACAAGGGGTAGCAAGGGGAGGGGGCAGGAAAGAAGGGGAGGAGCAAGGGAGGAGGAGAGAGGAATTTGAACTGCACAGGAAGTCCTTTTGAATTTGGAAGCAGGAGAAGAGCAACGCCCACCCGCCCACCCACTTGAGAGGCAAGATTTGTCGCAGCGAGGCGTTAGACTACAATGTTTACGCACAGCCAGCAATGGGTACACAGCAGCTTGACACATAACAGTTACAAGTTTGGGGTAACTACTGCTGCAGAAAGAGTTGTGTGGAAAATTATCAAGTTGATGCAAATGGTAGGCTTGCATGTGAGCAGCCTTGTTATAAGGAAACAACGTGTATACAGCTTGTCTCCTGGCTTGGGCGGCCGGGAGGCCTAGAACGTCATTTTGTAAATGTGGTAGGTGCCTCCTTCAACAGGAAACAACGTGTATACAGCTTGTCTCCTGGCTTGGGCGGCCGGGAGGCCTAGAACGTCATTTTGTAAATGTGGTAGGTGCCTCCTTCAACGGGAGACACCAAGTGACGTCGGGTGCTTGGAAAACAGCACAGGGGGCCACAGGGGCTTGGTACGGCTTGGCCTGTGGCCCAGAATATGCAACTACGTGTAGAAGCTGTGTACCCGGGTAGAAATGCATGCTGGCATAATGATTAGTAGAAGATGTAATGTAATTTGTTTAAGTTGTAACAATTTTGATGTTCCTGGCTGCGGCCAAAATAAATCCAATTCTATCGAAGATATGGCTTGTAGTGTGGTATTGAAGGGGGCGGGGGTTGATACGTCTGAGTGTGTGCCGAATGCCCGAGTTGTGTTGCTAGTGGAATAGCAACATTCCATGTAGAATCTCCAATAGTAGCAACATTCCATGTAGAATCTCCAATAGTATCTATTTTACTGTCATAGTAATGCTTGAATGTTTTCACTTATATACACTGTCAGCTACCACATTTGCTTATTTCCCATCTGAGGAAGAAGGGCAACCTTCGAAAGCTAATCAAGAAATGTATTAAGTTATGTCCAATAAAAAAGGTATCATCTTATTTTCTTTTCCATGTTTTTACACCAAAAATGAAATCATTTTTACCTTCCTACGGTATTCTAACCTTTACATTTGTTGAACCTTTGTGTTGATAACATAACGCCCTTATTAATAGAGAAAGATGATGAACACGAGAGAAGCACAGAAAGACGTACATTATTTACATGAATACCAGTGACTGTGCCGTGACCGGTGCAGCCAAAATGAATTCCGAATGAATCTGTAATGACGAAACACTTACAGCAAAGTGTTAGCATAACAAGGCAAGGAATATTTTCATTATGCCGCATTTTTAAGCTGCCCTTGCAGATGTTAGAAGTCAAATAACATAAGCTCACATAGCAGTGCATTGCTCTGCCCTGAATTCCAGAGCTGTAAGGAAAACACATTTGACACGTAGGTTTCACTGAAGTAGCAATTGTAATATACTGGCATATAATGTACAATTAAAAAGCAGTCTAAACCAATTTGCGATGCAACTTAATGTGCAGTATACAAGGTAATAAAATTAATGGATTCACTTCAGGTTATGATCCATTTCCCTTGGGTTCAATGTGTTCATTCGCTATTTCATGAGCTGGTATAAATGTGTGCGGGGATGAGATGGTGAATCCGGGGTGCCCACGGACAGGAGGTTATGTCCTGCTGCTCTGAAGGGTTGACCGCATGTTAGGTTAGTTATTTATTTATTTGTTGCATTTGTATCCCACATTTTCCCAACTATTTGCAGGCTCAATGTGGCTTACAATGTTCCGTCATGGCATTCGCCATTCCAGAGTAAAAGATACAATTGATATTACATAAAGAACATGGATGACGTGGAGGGGCATAATCGAACGCAAACGCCTATCTCCATGGGCGTTTATCTATGAGAACGGGTCCGTGAAGGGGCGGGCCGAACCGTATTTTCGAAAAAATGGACGTTTTTGAGCTGGGCGTTTGTTTTTTTAAGCGATAATGGAAACTAAAAATGCCCAGCTCAAAAACGTCCTAATCCGAGCCATTTGGTCATGGGAGGGGCCAGGATTCGTAGTACACTGGCCCCCCTGATATGCCAGGGCACCAACTGGGCACCCTAGGTCAGTGCGGTGGACTTCAGAAAAAGTTCCCATATGCATAGCTCCTTTACCATGGGTGCTCAACACCCAACTCCCCTCCCCCAAAACCCACTACCCACAAATGTACAACACTACCATAGCTCTTAGGGGTGAAGGGGGCACCTACATGTGGGTACAGTGGGTTTTGGAGGCCTCCCATTTACCAGCACAAGTGTTACAGGTAGGGGGGGATGGGCCTGGGTCCACCTGGCTGAAGTGCACTGCGGTACCCACTAAAAGTGCTCCAGGGACCTGCATACACGCAGGCCTCTAGGACTTGTTGCTGCTATATAACATTGGCACACCAGTTGACACCTGAAGACTAATCTCTCCGAAAACGTCCTTTATTGGAATAAGCACGTTTACTCACAGTTAACTGCAGATCAGAGGTTGTGCCCCACTGACAACGAGTCTCCCTGGTACTGAGATTAGCAGTAGGTCAGAGCTGGCAGAATGCTGTACAATGCCCTCTTTCAGCCACATTCAAGGTAAGAACTAAGTTCTCTAACGTGGCTAACACATGAAAGGGATCTAAAACTGTGATACAAAAATGGCCACTACCTCATGGACTACCGGAAACAAAACTGGACACCCTCTGACCCAGTTAGCAGGGGGAAAAGCACCATGGGAGCAGGGTTGCCACATGGGCGGTTTTCCCGGCCAATTGGGCGGTTTTCCGCAACCCGCCGCGGGAAACATTTGCTGAAATGAGAAGTTAGCACCTAAGTGAAAGCCGGCTATTTTGGAGGCCTTCTGGGGTGGGGTCAGCGGTAACTCATAGCCACTTAAGTTCTGAATATTGGCTTAAGCAGGCCATGTGTCAGCCAGTGCCCCATAAACTGGATATTCGATTCCGAAGCCCAGACATGGTCCAGCATTGAATGTCTGGGAATAAAGCCCACGGCGATCAGAAAAACATTCACCACTTCCGGCTGAATATTTAGCCAGGGTGCCCAATTCGATATGTAGGTTAGAATTAGTAGGACAAACAGGTTAAATGAACTTAATTCAGGAAAACTTTGCCTTGAGTGAGCTTGGAAGAATGCCTGCTACACACAAGAGAGGTTCCAGGACGCTGGAAAAAGAGCAGCTGTAATGTCATTTTACAAGGCTGGGATCAAAGAGGAAGGGGAAAAGGTCAGACCTCTTAGCTAAATATCCGTGGAAACACTCGTGAAGCACTGTATCTGGTTAGATATCTAGACAGAAGGCTTAATATCAGCAGTGTCCAGACAGCTCCAGTACTGACCACCCTGTCTGGATACCTACGCTGAATATCCAGATTTTTTTTAGCTGCAGCAGCTGTCATTTAGAAAAAGTGCTGATCGACATGGTTCAATATTGACCTGTATTTTTACTACTTATGAAAAGTGCCCATTTTTATATTGCACTACCAGAATTATTGCTTTTATGTAATCAGATTTGTGTAAGCCTTTTATTGCTCACCCCAGTAAAGTTTTCAGAAACTCCTGGTTCAGCATCTTTTGAAGCTGTGCGTAACTTTTCAAGCGTTCTCTTAGCAGTGGCAGCAGGACTTTTCTCGTTCCATGTCCGATGAACACCTCTTACTTTGTAACAGTGAAAATCAGGATTTTAAGTCCCTTTATCTGTGTATCCAAAGGAAACGATTTCCCTTTATCTTTTAATTTTTTTTTCGTTCTAGAGGGTCTGAACGCAGACAGCATCAAACAAGCCTCTGAGCAGCTGAACAGCCGCTGGACCGACTTTTGCCAGCTGCTGAAAGAGAGACTGGCGTGGGTGCAGTACCAAAACGACACTATTGCTTTCTACTCCCGGCTTCAGCAACTGGAACAGGCGACGCTCTCTGCCGAGAGCTGGCTCAGAGCACAGGGCGCACCACCAACACAGGAGGAGATGCTGAAAGCACAACTAGAAAAGTGCAAGGTAAGTAAATGAGATGATGTGGTGCGGATGTACCGTCGTTAGTAAGGCTTGAACACCTAGCAAGGGCAAAATCATAATATTTATTTATTTATTAGGATTTATTTACCACCTTTTTGAAGGAATTCACTCAAGGCGGTGTACAGTAAGAATAGATCAAACGTGAGCAAGAGGCAATTAGAGCAGTAAAAATATTTGAACAACAATACAAAGTGTGGCATGGTGTACTACTTACCTCTCTATTTTTCCTTTTATAAGGGTTCCCTGGTTCTTTATAATCTACTAGTAAAAAAGGCCCGTTTCTGACACAAATGAAACGGGCGCTAGCAAGGTTTTCCTCGGAGTGTGTATGTTTGAGAGAGTGTGTGTGAGAGTGACTGTGTGAGAGAGAGAGAGAGAGCGAATGTGCGAGTGTGTGTGACAGAGAGAGAGTGAGACTGGGTGTGAGTGTGTCTGTGAGAGAGAGCGAGTGTGTGTGTGAGCATGAGAGTGTGTGCCAAGGCCCCCCCCTCCCTCCCTCTGAGTTCCAGGGTCGTCCCCTCCCTGCCTCCCTCCGAGTTTCAGGGTCCCCTGCATTCATCCATATGCAGGCAACGTCCTCTGTGCCCTGCCCCCTCCATCCATCCATCCATGTGCAGCATCTCTCCCCTGCCCCCTCCACCTCCCTCCGAGTTCCAGGCCTCCCTCCCTCCCCCCTCCGAGTTCCAGTGTCCCCCTCCCATTTCCAGGGTCCCCCCTCCCTCTGTCCCTCCCTCCCAGTTCCAGGGTCCCATGGAACTGGGAGGGAGGGGGACGGAGAACATTGGAGGAGTGATGTCAGCAGGTGGTTACAATCCCAGTGAGAGACATTGGAATGTTGGAGGAGCAAATTATTATATTAGATTATGAGTTAAATCCAAGGATACTTTGAATGTTGTTTTCACATGAGCGTAGCATTAAAGTATATACAGTTATTAACCAGACCTCAATATTACCACTCCTGGTCTGACACTTCCTCGGGTGTATTAACAACTTCAGAAAAAATAGACAAGCAAGGAGAAAGATAGATTTCCTGATGCAGTGATGATATTCGCGAAACAAGACGTTCTTGTCGAGGAATAAAAGATCACAAGAGAAAGAAAGGACTAGAAGATGAATAATAATGCTCTAGAAGTTTTCAGTCCACACGAATAACAAGCAATGTAAGGCACGGAAAGCCCGCTGGAGAAATCCACAGTGCATACCCACAACAAAAGGAAGAAAGCTCACAGGAGAGGAGCAGAGAGAAGAGATTGACTAACACCAGCCGGCTGGGACACATAAAAGATACAAGATAAGTGTGGGTTTTGCATAGGGCAGTACAATTACCATGAGAGATAATGTATTGGGATGTGGTGTAAAATCATTCACGGAAACGCCCCAGCCTACATGTCAGACCTGATAGACCTACCACCCAGGAATGCTAAAAAAATCATCCCGCACATTCCTTAATCTATTTTTTTTTTTTGGTACATTTGTACCCCACACTTTTTCCCACTCATGGCAGGCTCAATGTGGCAGGTAATGAAGGGTTAAGTGACTTGCCCAGAGTCACAAGGAGCTGCCTGTTCTGGGAATTGAACTCATTTCCTCAGGACCAAAGTCCACCACCCTAACCACTAGGCCACTCCTCCACTCCTCCACTTCCCCAACTGCAAAGGTCTAAATTACAAAACAACGTATGCATCAACCTTTTCCTACCTGAGCACACAATTCTGGAACGCGCTACCACGTAACTTAAAAACGACCTATGAACTAACTAATTTCCGCAAACTTCTGAAGACCCGTCTCTTCAACAAGATATACCACAAAGAGCAACAAATATGAACTCCTATACATACACCCAGAACTGTCTTTAATATCTGATTGTTAATCTACTATTATGTTCTAGTATTATCAAGTTACCCAAGACCTTTCTGTAATGCCAAATGTATATTTTCTTATGTATTTCCACCATTCATGATGTATTGTAAGCCACACTGAGCCTGCAAAGAGGCGGGAAAATGTGGGATACAAATTCAATAAGTAAATAGAGACATTAAGGGTGAATGTAATGTCCGATAGCTGAAGTAATGTGTTTTCACAGGGTGTAGAAATTTAATTTGACCAACAGTGTAACATGAATGGTTTTTCTCAGTAGGAGGTTTTTCCATTGATGTTTACATTGGGGGCAGATAAAACAGGACCTATGATAACATGGACTCCACACAGTTTCCTGGAATCCTTTTGAAAAAAAAAAAGGTTCTTTTACACCCGAGGAGGTGTCAGACCAGGAGTGGTAATATTGAGGTCTGGTTAATAACTGTATATACTTTAATGTTACGCTCATGTGAAAACAACATTCAAAGTATCTTTGGATTTAACTCATAATAGATGATACAATAAATGCAATGACAACACAATATGCGGGACTAGTGCTGGGCAGACTTATACGGTCTGTGCCAGAGCCGGTGGTGGGAGGCGGGGCTAGTGCTGGGCAGACTTATATGGTCTGTGCCCTGACAATGGCAGATACAAATCAAGGTAAAGTATACACAAAAAGTAGCACACGTGAAATCTTGTTGGGCAGACTGGATGGACCGTGCAGGTCTTTTTCTGCCATCATCTACTATGTTATGTTACTAGAACATTCTAATTGGTAGTGAGGGGTAAGGCAAAGTTGTAACATATAGATGAGTAAGAAAGTAGGAAGAATTAGAAAGTAAAGTGATTGATCTGAAGAAAGTTGCACGTGAGGTCAGAGAGATGGTTAAATATTAGCTAGGGTAGGAGTGGATAAACATGTCCCACTGCAGTATGTGCAGCCCGAGTCAATCCTTGTGTGTGTGAGTGAGACTAACAAGTTAGTTACTTCTTCCGTTAAAGGCTTGGTTGAAGAGCATATGCGTACAGTTGATTGGCAACACATCAGCAAGCGCTAATCTGCGTTTTAAGAAGTTTATTAAACTGAATAGAGGAAACAAACCAAATAAACCCCCCCCCAAAATTGAGAAGAATGAACCGTTCCAAAAGTGAACCGAAAAGATTTTGGCCAGGCACATCCCTGCACTGTAGCAACTGAAGTCAAAAGAGATTTTAGTTTGTGCACGAAAGGGTCCGTTTTTTAAAGGGATTAGGGAGGCAGTTGTATAAATTTGCACCTACAATTGTGTGTTACTGCCGAGAAAATTGGCAGTTAGGCATATAAGTGGCTTAAGTACCTTCTCTAAAAGCACTCGTAGCTGGTTTGGTGTCTAAGTGCCAGTGGGCAGAGCATAAGAACATAAGAATAGCCATACTGGGTCAGACCAATGGTCCATCTAGCCCAGTATCCTGCGTCCAACATTGGCCAATCCAGGTCACAAGTACCTGGCAGAATCCCAAAGAGTAGCAACATTCTGGATCCCAAAGAGTAACAAGATTCCATTCAGAATCTCAACATTCCATGCTACCAATCCCAGGGCAAGCAGTGGCTTCCCCCATATCCACCTCATTAGCAGACTATGGACGTTTCCTCCAAGAACTTATCCAAACCTTTGACAGTATATCAAGTGCTAATAATAAACCTGATACAACTAGACTAATTTCAGAGGAACATTGTAAATGAGGATTACACCATCTAGAAACATGGACAGTAATGACTGATAAAGACCATTGGCCCATCTGTGCTGTCACAGACCCTACACAATTTTTGTATTATGTTGGCAATTTTAATATTAATTTCCATTTGCCCAAGTGTAGAGCAAATCACTAGATATCTGAAATTCACATGCACAGTCTCAAGAAATATTAGGGAAACATTCCCTAAAACAATTATGCACCAAAAGCTTCTGCAGATTAGCATTTGTTTTTATAAGGAGGCTATTTTATTTATTTATTTTTATTTATTTATTTATTTTTATTTATTTGTTACATTTGTACTCCGCACTTTCCCCACTCATAGCAGGTTCAATGTGGCTTACACAGTAGTAGGATTACAAAGTAAAGTGTAGAGAGTACAGGCTAAGCTGAGCAGAGTAATGGAGATGTGTAGGTAGGTAAATAATATGAGGAGAAGGGGTAAGGTGGTAGGGGGAGGTGCTAGTTTTTAGGCTAGGAAATAGTCAGGGGATAGGTCAGGGGTAAGCATAGTGGGAACTGGAGGAGACGTGGTCTGAGTCATTTATTTACACAAAAAGGTTGTATTTAAGTATTTAGCAAAAGGTACGGGTTTTGTAAGCCAAAGTGGATGCTCGGGCCTAGTGCTGAGACTTTGATGGATTGGCCCGATATACTGATTGTGAACAAAACTGGATTGTGAATTGTCACCACAACTCCCATGTTGTTATTCACCAACCAGCAGAATATGAATGGGCCAAGTCAAGATAATATGACACCATAGAGGGATTGCAATGCCTGGGAGTTTTGTATTACTGGGAGCTTTGGATATGAGGGCACAGCCTAGTGTATGAAATTTAGTCTGAGCGGGATCAGTAGACTTGAAAGACTTTTCGTCTTTAGTAATTGCACACATGGCTCCTGAAACAAGTACAGTGAATCTACTTTTGCATGACATCTTACCACCTATCCGCAACCAGTTAGAATGTAGAAGAAACATAGAAACACGACGGCAGATAAAGGCCAAATGGCCCATCCAGTCTGCCCATCCTCTGTAACCCCTAACTCTTCCTTTTCCTAAGTGATCCCACATGCTTATCCCTTAATTCTGACACAGTCCTCGACTCCACCACCTCCACCGGGAGGCCATTCCACGCTTCCACCACCCTTTCCGTTAATTGTACTTTCTTAGATTCCTCCTAAGCCTATTCCCTCTTAACGTCATCATATGCCCCCCCTAGTTCCAGGGCTTCCCTTCAGTTGAAAAAGGCTCTCTTCCTGTACATTAACGCCCTTGAGATATTTAAACGTCTCTATCATATCTCCTTTCTCCCTCCTCTCTTCCAGCGAATACGTGTTGAGGTTCATAAGCCTGTCTCTATATTTTTTGTGTTCAAGACTGCTTACTAATCTGAAAATGACTAGTAGGTCGGCATTAATCAATACTACAAATGGCAAATATCAGACACTGGGTGAATCCAGTTTATTTTTCCATCTCTCAATCTGCTCCGACTTCATTCATTCTTAGTATTCAATCTTCCTTTTTTTAAAACCACATCTACCTACAGCTTTTCATCTCCCTCACCCCAACCATCCCATTCTTCATCATGTTATTCCTGTTTTTTTTGCTAACTCTTCCTCTTCCTCCCTTCAGTATTCACCCTCTTTCCCTATTTTCACTCCTCTGACCATAAGTACATAAGTAATGCCACACTGCGAAAAGACCACATCGAGCCCAGCATCTTGTCCACGACAGCGGCCAATCCAGGCCAAGGGCACCTGGCGAGATTCCCAAACGTACAAACATTCTATACATGTTATTCCTGGGATTTTGGATTTTTCCAAGTCCGTTTAGTAGCGGTTTATGGACTTGTCCTTTAGGAAACAGTCCAACCCCTTTTTAAACTCTGCTAAGCTAACCGCCTTCACCACATTTTCCGGCAATGAATTCCAGAGTTTAATTACACGTTGGGTGAAGAAAACTTTTCTCCGATTTGTTTTAAATTTACTACACTGTAGTTTCATCGCATGCCCCCTAGTCCTAGTATTTTTGGAAAGCGTGAACAGATGCTTCACATCCACCTGTTCCACTCCACTCATTATTTTATATACCTCTATCATGTCTCCCCTCAGCCGTCTCTTCTCCAAGCTGAAAAGCCCTAGCCTCCTCAGTGTTTCTTCATAGGGAAGTCGTCCCATCCCCGCTATCATTTTAGTCGCCCTTCGCTGCACCTTTTTCAATTCTACTATATCTTTCTTGAGATGCGGCTACCAGAATTGAACACAATACTCAAGGTGCGGTCGCACCATGGAGCGATACAACGGCATTATAACATCCTCACACCAGTATCTTCTCTTGCTCTTTCTCTTGCCCTCTGTTGTCCAGCATATCCTCCTTCCCTTACCTCAATCCAGCAAATCTCCCCATCACCTAGTGGTGGCCCTACCATTAGGCCACCTGAGGCGGAGGCCTAGGTGGAACTCTTGGAGTGGCATCCATCGAATGCCCGCTGTGCTCTGGCATCACCCCCCACCCTTCCGTCCTCAAATTTACCTTTTTTTGTGATAGCGGTTTCTATACGCAGCCCTGCCACAGAACCCTTCTCTCTTACGGCCCGCCTCTCTGATGTACTTCCTGATTCCTCTGAGGTAGGGCAGGGCGGGTCGCAGTAGAGAGAAGGGGTGGAGCCAGTGGCAGGCCATTCTATGTTACTTTGTAAACATGAAATACTATGTAAGCCGCACTGAACCTGCTATAAGCGGGAAAGCGCGGGGTATAAGCGTTACAAATAAATAAATAAATAAATCCAGAAAAGACTGTCTGCCACGCATGGTATTTATCTCATTACTTAATCAGGCAGGTAATTAGAGAAGGTGATTTCTTGGCTCTTGGTTTTATAGGATGAAACAAGTCGATTGTTGGCTCTTCAACCTCAGATGGAGCATCTGAAAGTCCAGGGCGTGGCCCTGAAAAAGAACGAGCAGAGGCCAATGTTTCTGGAAGCAGACTTAACAGCTTTTACCAACCATTTCAACCAAGTTTTCGCTGATCTAAGAGCCAGAGAGAAGCAGCTACGGAGTGGTAAGTGGTGCGGCCAGGGTGTGAAAGAGATTCAGAAGTTGTCGTTACAACGTGTGTTCATATGTTGCCCCAGTGTAGCTGAACTTGAGAAAGAAGTGTGCACTGAAATAAGTGGTGGCTATTTTGTGTATGATTCTCCTGCTGGTGGGGGGGGGGGGGGGGGGGGGGGATGGGGCTTTTACTTTATTTTTGTCTTCCATATTCAAGTTCTTTTTTTTTTTCTCTTTGAACTTTCTATCTTTTTATTGCTCTATTCTTCTTGTGCAAGTGTACTTTGCTTTCAAAATTCAGGTAGAATTTTTTATTTTTGTTACATTTGTACCCCACGCTTTCCCACTCATGGCAGGCTCAATGCGGCTTACATGGGGCAATGGAGGGTTAAGTGACTTGCCCAGAGTCACAAGGAGCTGCCTGTGCCTGAAGTGGGAATCAAACTCAGTTCCTCAGGACCAAAGTCCACCACCCTAACCATTAGGCCACTCCTCCACTAGTGCTACTATTGGAGATTCTACATGGAATGTTGCTATTCCACTAGCAACATTCCATGTAGAAGTCGGCCCTTGCAGATCACCAGTGTGGCCGCGCAGTACGTGCAGGACGTCAGACTCACAGAAACAGAAGCCTGCGCAGCCTTCTACATGGAATGTTGCTAGTGGAATAGCAACATTCCATGTAGAATCTCCAATAGTAGCAACATTCCATGTAGAATCTCCAATAGTATCTATTTTATTTTTGTTACATTTGTACCCTGCGCTTTCCCACTCATGGCAGGCTCAATGTGGCTTACATGGGGCAATGGAGGGTTAAGTGACTTGCCCAGAGTCACAAGGAGCTGCCTGTGCCTGATGTGGGAATCGAACTCAGTTCCCCAGGATGAGTCCACCACCCTAACCACTAGGCCACTCCTCCACTCACTGTGAGATATGCACTCATGAGCACATTTTCAGTTCATTAATGCTTCTTAAAAAATGATCATGCGCTAAATTGTTAGCAGATGCCGAAAAAAATCCTTGCAGTTGCAGAAAGAACATTCTGGACTCCTGAAGAAAAGTGCCAATCAAAGTGTAATATGGACGTGGAGGAGTGGCCTAATGGTTAACGCAGTGGGCTGAGGTCCAGGGGAACCAGGCTCAATTCTCACTGTGGCTCCTTGTGACCCGGGCAAGTCACCTAATCCTCCGTTGCCCCAGGTGCAAAGATTGTGAGCCTGTTAGGGACAAAGAAAGTATCTGTATATAATATGTATGCTGCTTTAGTTCTACCACAGAAATGTGGTATATCAAATTAATGTTATTTTTTATTTATTTATTGGGATTTATTAACCGCCTTTATGAAGAGATTCACCCAAGGCGGTGTACAGTAGGAACAATTTAACATCAAACTTACAATTTTGTTAACAGCATCACAATAGTAAAATAACCAAGAATAAACATAAATGCAAAAAATGAGGTAAATTGAAAACAGTAAATTGAAACCTAATAATAGAACAACCATGAAACAGTAACAAAAATATACACTGGAATTCAAATATCAGAGATACAATACAATGTTAACATAATACTAATGATACACCTAATAAGCAGCATTAGAACATTCAACTAACATAGATAGGATGCTACAGATTTTCTACAATATGGTTTTTACCATATAGCTGAGGGGCCAAGAGCAGATATATGATGGGAACAAGATGTGGGGTACAGAGTCAGTTGGGATAATCTTGATGATTGGTTAAATTCAAGGCAAGTTCATTGTATAGTTAAGCAAGAGATAAGGAACTGGTCTAGTCCGGGTGCAGAATGAGTGTATAGTCAGTCACCCTATGTTTTAAAGTCTTGGGAGAAGAGCCAGGCTTTCACCTGCTTCCTGAAGTAGAGGTAGTCTCGAGGTATACGTAGTCCTTCTGTGGGTAAATTCCAGAGCGTGGGGGCTACTCCTGAGAAGGCTCGCTGGCGGGTATCACATTGTAGAATTTCTTTTGACAATGGTACAGATAGCGATGATCCTTGAGAGGACCTTAAATGTGTGTAAAGGGCTAACCTATTCTTTAAGTACTGTGGCCCACTTTTTCTGAGGACCTTGTAAGGTACTGGTAGCCAGTGTAGCTTTTGCAGGAAGGGTGTGATGTGGTCACGCCAACTGCAGCCTTCTATCAGTTGTGTTGCAACATTCTGAATTAGTTGGAGCTGGTACAAACTCATTTTTGGTTTGGCTGGTGTACAGGGCATTACAGTAGTCTAGTCGTGATGTTATCATGGCATGGACCACCGTGGTCAGACTTGTCTTTTCAGTATATGGAGAGAGATTTTGAAGCTGCCATAGGTGATAGAGACAATTTTTGAAGGTTGTGGGATCAGAGTGAGTGGTGAGTCTTAGCAGTGTCCCAAGAGGCAAGCGTAGAGCTTTCAGGGACCTATAGGAGAGTTGGATAAGAACATGGAAAGAAAGAAAGAGAGAGAGAGAGAGAGAGAGAGAAGGACTGTTTCACCTGAATCAGGAGGAATGGGCTCCAGAACAACTAAGAGAGATTTTGATACACCATCGCAAGGAGTAAGGAGCGGGAGGTGGTGGAAATGAAAACGGTAACGGAATTCAAACATGCGTGGGATAAGCATAAAGGAATCCTGTGCCGAAGGAATGGATCCTCAGGAGCTTAGTCAAGATCGGGAGGCGGGGCTGGTGGTAGGGAGGCGGGGATAGTGCTGGGCAGACTTGTACGGTCTGTGCCAGAGCCGGTGGTTGGGAGGCGAGGGTAGTGCTGGGCAGACTTTTACGGTCTGTGCCAGAGCCGGTGGTTGGGAGGCGGGGATAGTGCTGGGCAGACTTATACAGTCTGTGCCCTGAAGAGCACAGGTACAAATCAAAGTAGGGTATACACAAAAAGCAGCAAATATGAGTTATCTTGTTGGGCAGACTGGATGGACCGTGCAGATCTTTTTCTGCCGTCATCTACTATGTTACTATGTTACTGTGTTCTATCATGTGTGCAATTTTGTAAACGTATGAAAGATGCTGGAGTTGGAACTGAGTGAAGTTACTCCAAGGAGACCTAAAAATGTTTCTTTACTGAAACGCTATGATCACTGTTGCAACCAGTTTACTTTGATGTAATGGACAATTTGCATTTTGCTTTTCATTAACTCTTCCCTAGATAAATACAGGAATGACCATAAAAAGAGAATGTTTGTTTTCTTAAAGCCAGCAAGATCTCCAGATTCCTTTTTTTTGCTGCTGTTCTATACCTAATCATGTTTAAACTATTTCAGAAAGCTCACCCTAACTGAAAGGGGACTCTTTAATGGTCTGTGTGGCATGAAATTGAGAAGGAAGAATATTGCAGTATATTTTGGCCACAGGAAATACAAATTGATTATGTACCTGCCTTATAGGTGACCTTCAGCCCCGACCAGTGAGATACCACTTGCACATGTTAATCTACAAATGATGTACATTCATGTTAATTAGCATGTGCTAAAAAGTTAAATGTGTTTTACTACTACTACTAGTACTATTTATTTCTATAGCGCTACTAGACGCATGCAAGAGACTGTCCCTGCTTGACAACTAAAGGATAAGGGAAATATATAAGGTGGGAATGATAAAACAGACATGGGTACTGAAGAAGTGTAATGAAACTCTGGAATTCGTTAGCAGAGAATGTAGTAAAAGCAGTTAGCTTAGCAGGGTTTAAAAAAGGTTTGGATGGCTTCCTAAAGGAAAAGTCCATAGACCATTATTAAAATGGACTTGGGGAAAATCCACTGCTTGATAAGCAGCATAAAATGTATTGTACTGTTTTGGGATCTTGCCAGGTACTTGTGACCTGGATTGGCCACTGTTGGAAACAGGATGCTGGTCTTGATGTACCTTCAGTCTGTCCCAGTAGGATTTAAAAGCAGCCTCAAAAAATGTTTTAGCCTAGTGAGGAGAAGGGCACAGAGAAGAGAGATTTACCTGATGAACTGAGTTCCTGGGGAGGAGTGTAGAGAGAGAGAGAGAGAGAGATAAGAATGGAGAGGTACTGAGGAGTTGCAGAGTGAATGCACTTGTAAGTCAGTAAGAGGAGTTTGAACTGTTTGCGGAAATGGATAGGGAGCTAATGAAGCGACTTGAGAAGAGGGTTAATATGAGCATAGCAACACTGGCAGAATATAAGTTGTGCAGCAGAATTGTGAACGAATTGAAGGGGAGAGAGATGGCTTAGTGGGAGACCTGTGAGAAGCAAGTTGCAATAGTCTAAGTGTGACATGATAAGAGTGTGGATAAGGGTTTTGGTAATGTGCTCAGAAAGAAATGACAGGTTTTAGCAGTCTGTTGGCTGTGTGCAGAGAAAGTGAGAGAGCTTTCATGAAGCCTGGTCTACAGCACAGTCTCCCTGTCCATAAACCCGTTTGGACTGGACTGAATGTTTCTAAACAATACCTTTTGTCCTTTAACTCATCCTTAAAGAGATCAAATCACAGTTAGTGTCCAGGGCCACCTCAGGAGCTGCTCCTGAAATGGGACGAAACCTTCTTAAGAGAAGGCAAGATTGTTCCCCTTTTAATATGTATTAATCATCCATGGGTCATGTTTTTCAGCAATTCCTATCTCAAGTGTGCATTCAGACTGCCATTAACACATTTGGAGGGTGCTAAGTGAATTTCCCCTGTACATATTTTTAAACAAACGCACCCAGTAACGATTGCAGAGATGCATGTAAAATTCAGGAATCCTTTCAGCTAATCTGTTTAAGCCTCCTTTCAGTGCAGGTACTTTAATCCACTGTCAGTGTAAAATACGCTTGGTTTAAAGACATTGAAGTTAGCAATAATGGTTTATAAATCTCAAGGCGTCATGAAATATTAATGCTTTGTAGCACCGTGTGCTCATCCAGCTATTTGACTAATCTTTGTGAGAGTCAGGACTCCAGGAAATGTAAGACAGCAAAGAAAAAAGACGCGTAATTTACATTTTTAATCTTAGCACATATAAATCTGCTTCCCCTGATGGTCGAATGGGTGATTTATACCACTCTTAATGAATGTAGACTTGACAAAATGACTCGTCCATAAATCACTTAAGTTGTATACTGTATCGAATCCCAGACTCTATTAGTCTGATACTGTATGTGAAAACAGTTTAATACAGGTGTGCTGCATTTTTAAGAGAGGATAACTCGTGTGTTTAGCAACCAGAGAAGAACAACTGAAATGACCACTACTGCAGGTAACGTGGAGGGGCATAATCGAAAGAGACGTCCTCGCAAAACATCCCCATCCAGGGGCGGGGAAACCCATATTATGGAAACAAGATAGACGTCCATCTTTCGTTTTCAATAATACGGCCAGGGACACCCAAATCCTGAAATTTGGTTGTCCTTAGAGATGGTCATCCCTAGACTTGGTCGTTTCTGATTTTCGGTGATAATGGAAACCAAGGATGTCCATCTCAGAAACGACCAAATGCAAGCCTTTTGGTTGTGGGAGGAGCCAGCATTTGTACTGCACTGGTCCCCCTGACATGCCAGGACACCAACCGGGCACCCTAGGGGGCACTGCAGTGGACTTCACAAATTGCTCACAGGTACATAGCTCCCTTACCTTGTGTGCTGAGCCCCCCAAAACCCACTATCCACAACTGTACACCATTACCATAAACCTTATGGGTGAAGGGGGGCACCTAGATGTGGGTACAGTGGGTTAGTGGTGGGTTTTAGAAGGCTCACTGTTTCCTCCACAAACGTAACAGGTGGGAGGGGGGGGATGAGCTTGGGTCTGCCTGCCTCAAGTGCACTGCACCCACTAAAACTGCTCCAGGTACCTGCATACTGCTGTGATGGACCTGAGTATGATATCTAAGGCTGGCAATCAATATTTTTACAGTTGTTTTTTGAGGGTGGGAGGGTGTTTGTGACCACTGGGGGAGTAAGGGGAGGTAATCCCCAATTCTCTCTGGTGGTCATCTGGTTATTTCGGGCACCTTTTTGTGCCTTGGTCATAAGAATAACACGACTAGGTAAAGTCGTCCAAGTGTTCGTCAGGGACGTCCTTGTTTCTTTTGATTATGGGTCGAGGATGTCCTAGTGTTAGGCACGCCCTTGTCCCACCTTTGCTATGCCTCCGATACGCCCCCTTGAACTTTGGCCATCCCTGCAACGGAAAGCAGTTGGGGACGTCCAAAATCGGCTTTTGATTATACCGATTTGGACGACCCTGTGAGAAGGACATCCATCTTCCGATTTATGTCGAAAGATGGGCATCCTTATCTTTTAAAAGTAACATAGTAAATGACGGCAGATAAAGACCTGAATGGTCCATCCATTCTGCCCAACATGATAAACTCATTTTACATGGTATGCAATACTTTATATGTATACCTGAGTTTGATTTGTCCTTGCCATTCTCAGGGCACAGACCATAGAGGTCTGCCCAGCTCTGTTCTTGTACTAAAAGTTCTGAAGATTCTGGAATCCTAAAGAGTTACAAGATTCTGGAATCCCAATTAGTAGCAACATTCCATATAGAACCCCAAAGAGTAACATAGTAACATTGTAAATGACGACAGATAAAGACCTGAACAGTCCATCCATTCTGGCCAACAAGATAAACTCATTTTACATGGTATGCGATACTTTATACCCAAGTTTGATTTGTCCTTGCCATTCTCAAGGTACAGATCGTACAGGTCTGCCCAGCTCTGTTCTTGTATTAAAAGTTCTGAAGATTCTGGAATCCTAAAGAGTTACAAGATTCCGGAATCCCAATTAGTAGCAACATTCCATGTAGAACCCCAATGAGTAACATAGTAAATGACGACAGATAAAGACCTGAACAGTCCATCCAGTCTGGTCAACAAGATAAACTCATTTACATGCTATTTGATACTTTATACGTATACCCATTTGATTTGTCCTTGACATTCTCAGGGCACAGATCGTAGAAGTCTGCCCAGTACTGTTCTTGTACTAAGTTCTGAAGCTAATGTCGAAGCCCCTTAAAATTTACACTCCAGCCCATCCCTGTCTATTCAGTCACGATCAGGGCGTAGACCATAGAAGTCTACCCAGCACTGGTTTTGCTTCCCAATTACCGGTGTTGCTACCCAATCTCCGCTAAGATTCCATGGAACCATTCCTTCTAAACAGGATTCCTTTGTGTTTATCCCACGCATGTTTGAATTCCATTACCATTTTCATCTCCATCACCTCCCGCGGGAAGGTATTCCACATATCCACCACCCTCTCCATGAAAAAATACTTCCTGACATTAGTCCTGAGTCTACCCCCTTCAACCTCAATCCACGTCCTCTAGTTCTACCGCCTTCCCGTCTCTGAAAAAGGTTCATTTGCAGATTAATCTTTCAAATATTTGAACGTCTGTATCATGTCACCCCTGTTTCTCCTTTCCTCCGAGGTATACATGTTCAGGTCATCATGTCTCGCCTCGTACGGTTTGCAACACAAATCCCGTACCATTTTCGTAGCTTTTCTTTGCACCACTTCCAGTCTTTTTACATCTTTAGCAACATACAGCCTTCAAAACTGAACACAATACTCCAAGTGGGACCTCACCAACGACTTGTAAGGCCCCACTTAGAAAATGCCAGTGAAATGTTAGGTGGTGTTATGTTATGATGGAAAAGTGTTTTCCTTCTTTTTATAACAGTGGCATAGCTAGGTGGGCCCATGAGGGTCTGGACGCCCCCAAATTTGCTCTGGGCTCCTGGTTGGCTAGCGGGGGTCCCCAACCCCCACCAGCTGAAGACTTCATCCAGCGTTGGTCTACGTTACGTCGCCGTGTTGCCTGCCCTGCTCTCTCTTCCCCTCATATCGGGTACGCTCTTTTTAGTGAAATTGAGCAGTTTCACTAAAAGAAGCGTGCCGGATGTGAGGGGAAGAGAGAGAAGTGCAGGCAATGCAGATGCGCCGGAGACCAGTGCTGGACAAAGTCTTCAGCTGGCAGGTGTTGGGGACCCCCGCTAGCCAAGGTATTTGCGGTGGTGGAGTGGGGCGGTGGTGGGACGGTGACCAAGATGTGCCCACCCTACCTTGGGCTCTGGCCCCCTCTCACCTCAAGGTCTAGCTACATCCCTGGTTTATGACCTCTTTTTTTTCTTGCCCTTCTGTTAGGGGAAAGCGGGTGGAACAGAGGTATTTTATTTATTTATTTATTGCATTTGTATCCCACATTTTCCCACCTATTTGCAGGCTCAATGTGGCTTACATTGTTCCGTCATGGCATTCGCCATTCAAGAGTAAAAGATACAATTGGTATTAAATAAGGAACATGGATGACATAATAGAATTAAGCAATCGAGTATAGAGAGATAACATTCAGAATATCAGGTAAATGGTGATGCGCTGCAGTTCCTATTATGGAACGTTACGGTATGCCTTGTTGAAGAGATGAGTCTTCAGTGACTTGCGAAAGTTGATTAGGTCGTAGATTGTTTTCAGGTCAAGTTGCAGTGCATTCCACAACTGCGTGCTCATGTAGGAAAAGCTGGACGCATGTATTAATCTGTATTTTAGGTATGAACTGCTGCCATTGAAATGTGGACGACAGCTCTTTCCCAGTATTCCCCTCGATAGGCATTCGTGGATGGGGTTTACTGAATCGCAATCACAGACTGTGAATATGTGGGCAGGAAATATTGGGGAGCAATTGAGTTATCTCTGATTGTATAGTGTTAGGAAAAGAAGATTGGATAGAGGCCAGGCAGAATACAAGAGGGGTGCAATAATTTCAGAGAGAGAAAAAGGAATACTGGAGGAGAGAAGTAAATGGGAGTGAGATGGCACAGAATGAGGGAGACGGGATGAAAAGGGGATTCCAGAAGGAGGAGAGAGTGAAAGGATACAAAGGAGAGAGAATGGCAATTTGCATGGAGAGAAATGTTCACATTGGATATCTGGCTATATAAGAGCTTATGCCAGCGGATTTCTCCATTAGGAGTCACCGACCAGGAAAGGGATCTAGGCGTCATTGTTGATGATACATTGAACCCCTTTGCTCAGTGTGCGACGGCCGATAAAAAAGCAAATAGAATGTTATGTATTATTAGGAAAGGAATGGAAAACAAAAATGAGGACATTATAATGCCCCTGTATCGCTCCATGGTGCGACTGCTTCTCGAATATTGTGTTCAATTCTCGTCACCGCATCTCAAAAACGATATTGTGGAATTAGAGAAGGTACAGAGAAGGGCGACAAAGATGATTAAGGGGATGGGACGACTTCCCTATGAGGAAAGGCTAAAGCGTCTAGGGCTCTTCAGTTTGGAGAAAAGACGGCTGAGGGGAGATATGATAGAGGTCTATAAAATAATGAGTGAAGTGGAACGGGTAGACGTAAATCGCTTGTTTACTCTTTCCAAAAATGCTAGGACTAGGGGGCATACAGTGAAGCTACAAAATAGTAAATTTAAAATGAATTGGATAAAATATTTCTTCACTCATCGTGTAATTAAACTCTGGAATTCGTTGCCAGAGAATACAGTGAAAGCGGTTAGCTTAGCGGGGTTTAAAAAAGGTTTGGCTGGCTTCCTAAAGGAAAAGTCCATAGACAATTATTAAAATGAACTTGGGGAAAACCCACTTCTTATTTCTAGGATAAGCAGCATAAAATATATTGCACTGTTTTGGAATCTTCCAGGTACTTGTGACCTGGATTGGCCACTGTTGGAAACAGGATGCTGGGCTTGACGATCCTTCGGTCTGTCCCAGTATGGCAATGCTTATGTACTTATAATAATATACACAAAGTTTCACATAGTTATGATCATCACAATTTATAATACTGTTCCTACATTTCCTTGTTTTTACTGTATTCTTTACCATGTAAGATGCTTTCTTTTACTATGTAAGCCGCACTGGACCTGCGGTATGTGGGAAAGAGCGGGGTACAAATGTAATAAATAAATAAATAGTGATCCATTAAAGCAGAGGCTACAAGGATCGTCATGCACATTCAATGATCTTCTTCAAGGACAAGTAAAATAAAATAAACCAGAAACAAAGAAAACAAGAACCCCAAAATAGACAGTATCTGGTTTCAGTTACATTTTAAACCACTGAGCCGTCCCATCTATTTAATGGACCAGTGTCTTCTGGGTGTTTAAGTGAATTACGTAACCTTAGCCTTGCTGAAGAGTCTAATGGTTGCACGGATTGCGATTTGCATCCTGCCTTCCGCTGTCAGCCGGGATTGATGACTGGTACAGTCGATGCTTCCTGATGGCAGCGGGAGGAGGAAGCGGAGAGATACACAGTGTGCCGATTGTGAAATAACTGCTAATTTGGACGGCAAGAGATGCAAATGCACTGGAGATAACAGACCAAAACAAACCAGGGAAGAGCATATGCCTGGGCACTTGCTGGGAACATTTTCTCAGTTGACATGGCCAAAACCCAACAGCTTGCCTAATTTTGATGGCTGTGATGATGTAGTGAGACCGTTGGGAAGACTACTACTACTACTATTTAGCATTTCTATAGCGCTACAAGGCGTACGCAGCGCTGCACAAACATAGAAGAAAGACAGTCCCTGCTCAAAGAGCTTACAAGAGGGGTTTGGATGGTAATGAGCATGTCTGAGAGTCCAGATAGTTGTTCATTTGGAGTTTTGCTCACACCACTTTCGATAGTACCTCAAGGGGAGTTACATTCAAGTATTTATCCATCCCCAGAGGGCTTAGAAATTGAATTTGAACTTGAGGAAATGGATGGTTAAGTGACTTGCTAGAGATCATAAGGAGCAGGCACTGGGTAAATCTCTCTTATCTGCACCCTTCTCCTCCACCGCTAACTCCAGACTCCGTTCCTTTTATCTTGCTGCACCAAATGCCTGGAATAGACTTCCTGAGCCAGTATGTCAAGCTCCATCTCTGGCCGTCTAAGCTAAAAGCCCACCTTTTTGATGCTTCTTTCACTTGTTCAAAATTGTGCTGCACGACTAATATTCCGCCAGGGTCGTCATGCTCATATTAGCCCTCTCCTCAAGTCACTTCACTGGCTTCCTATCCGTTTCCGCATACAGTTCAAACTCCTCTTACTGACCTATAAGTGCATTCACTCTGCAGCTCCTCAGTACCTCTCCACTCTCATCGCTCCCTACATTCCTCCCCTGGGTAAATCTCTCTTATCTGCACCCTTCTCCTCCACCGCTAACTCCAGACTCCGTTCCTTTTATCTTGCTGCACCATATGCCTGGAATAGACTTCCTGAGCCGGTACGTCAAGCTCCATCTCTGACCGTCTTCGAATCTAAGCTAAAAGCCCACCGTTTTGATGCTGCATTTAACTCCTAACCCTTACTCACTTGTTCATACCCATGTTTTATCATTCCCACCTTAGTAATTCCTTTATCCCTTATTTGTTCCGTTTGTCTGTCCTAATTAGATTGTCTCTTCATGTTCAAGTGTACAGTGCTGCGTACATCTAGTAGCACTATAGAAATGATAAGTAGTAGAATTTTGCTACTCTTTGGGATTCTAGAATTTTGCTACTCTTTGGGATTCTAGAATCTTGTTACTCTTTGGGATTCTGCATGGAATCTTGCTACCCTTTGGGATTCCAGAATCTTGCTACTCTTTGTTCTTATCCCTTATTTGTTCCGTTTGTCTGTCCTAATTAGATTGTCTCTTCATGTTCAAGTGTACAGTGCTGCGTACATCTAGTAGCACTATAGAAATGATAAGTAGTAGAATTTTGCTACTCTTTGGGATTCTAGAATTTTGCTACTCTTTGGGATTCTAGAATCTTGTTACTCTTTGGGATTCTGCATGGAATCTTGCTACCCTTTGGGATTCCAGAATCTTGCTACTCTTTGTTCTTATCCCTTATTTGTTCCGTTTATCTGTCCTAATTAGATTGTCTCTTCATGTTCAAGTGTACAGTGCTGCATACGTCTAGTAGCACTATAGAAATAAGTAGTAGAATTTTGCTACTCTTTGGGATTCTAGAATCTTGTAACTCTTTAGGATTCCAGAATCTTCAGAACTTTTAGTACAGGAACAGTGCTGGGCAGACTTCTACGGTCTGTGCCCTGAGAAAGGCAGGGACAAATCAAACTCAGGTATAAAGTATCATATACCATGTAAAATGAGTTTATCTTGTTGGGTAGACTGGATGGACCGTTCAGGTCTTTATCTATTGTCATTTACTATGTTACTGTGTTAGAATTTGGTACTGTGCATTCCTGCCATAGTCAGGTTTGATTTCCATTGTAGTTTGGATGGGGATACGAATGGTGCAGAGGTAACAATTACAGCTCTTGGGAGAGAGAGATTCCCAGTCATTCTGTAATAGTGACACCTAAAGTAACATTTTATAAAGGAAGTTTCACATGTGGATACCAGTATACAATATTCAAAAATAGTAAATTCCACACTCTACAAAATGACTAGATTATCAGGGGAAAAGCCTCAAAGAGCTCCAAGATCAATAAATAATCTTCCGGAGCTATAACAGACCTAATGGTCTTCTCTTCATCATAGGCAAAAAACCCCGATATCGCAGTTCTTTTATCCACACCCATCCTGTTAGAATATCAATGATATGCTTTGATGTCCCCATGCATACCTCCTACCCACCCCCTTTTATTGAAAAAACTTTGAAAATCTGCGATCACATACTGTGTTAAATACACTTTATGTTATATATTTTGTAAAAATGTCTTATCTTTGCACAAGTCTCTTCAACCTCATTTCATGCCCTCTAGTTCTACCACCTTCCCGTCTCCAGAAAAGGTTCGTTTGCAGATTAATACCTTTCAAATATTTGAACGTCTGTATCATTTCACCCCTGTTTCTCCTTTTCTCCAGAGTATACATGTTCAGGTCAGCAAGTCTCTCCTCATACGTCTTGTAACGCAAATCCCATACCATTCTTGTAGCTTTTCTTTGCACCGCTTCAATTCTTTTTACATCCTTAGCAAGATACGGCCTCCAAAACTGAGCACAATAGTCCAGGTGGGGCCTCACCAACGACTTATACAGGGGCATCAACACCTCCTTTCTACTGCTGGTCACACCTGTCTCTTTACATCCTTCTGGCTACGGCCACCGCCTTGTCACACTGTTTCATCACCTTCAGATCCTCACCACCATCCGTGGTTGAAGCACCCTGCCAACCGAGGCAGCACAGGCGGGGATAGGCCATTGAATCTCTTTGGCTGGCGGGGCTTGGGCGTTCCCACCAACCATTCATATGGTCCTGTAGTTTTGGAGGGGGCCTAAGCCCCTGAGGGGCCCCTGTGGCTATGTCACCGATTCTAAATATTTGCACATGCAGTAGGCACATAACCGTTCGTGCCTAGGTCATAGAATTAGCCTTTATCCCCTGGATTCTCTGTAGCACACCTAAGCATATTCTGGAACAATCTGCATAACTTAAGTGGCTTAACGAGCCAATCAGCGTTGATAACAAGCAATAATGAGCACTAATTGGCAATACTTAGAATTTATCTGCACAACTCGCTAAACATATTCTATAACGCAGTGCGTCTAAGTTCTAATGTGCGCAGGCAAAAAGGTGGCATGGCCTGAAGTGTACTGCAGTACCCACTAAAAACTGCTCCAGGGACCTGCATAGTGCTGTGATGGATCTGGGTATGACTTTTGAGGCTGGCAAAGAAGCTGGCACAAAAATGTTAAAAAAATTTTTTGGGGGTGAGAGGGGGTTGGTGACCACTGGGGAAGTAAGGGGAGGTGATCCCCGATTCCCTCCAGTGGTCATCTGGTCAGTTGGGGCACTTTTTTGAGGCTTGGTCCTAAAACTAAATGGACCAAGTGAAGCCGGCCAAGTGCTCGTCAGAGTCGACCTTCTTTTTTCCATTATTGTAACCACGCCCCCATCCCGCCTTCCGTACCCTGCCGAAAGCCCCCTTGAACTTTGGCCGGCCCTGCGACGGAAAGCAGTTGAAGCCAGCCAAAATCGGCTTTGGATTATATCGATTTGGCCTGGTTTAGGAGATGGCCGGCCATCTCCCGATTTGTGTCGGAAGATGGCCGGCCTTGTCCTTCAAAAATCAGCAGGAGAGTAACATAGTAGGTGACAGCAGAAAAAGACCTGTACGGTCCATCCAGTCTGCCCAACAAGATAAACTCATATGTGCTACTTTATATGCATACCTGACCTTGATTTATCCTTGCCATTTTCGGATAAGTCTGCCCAGCAAGTAATAAGAGAACGAAAAAGATCTGAAGTTTTCCATTTCCTAAGGCCAGCTGGAGTACCAAGAGGCCCTTTTACTAAGCCACATAGAGGGGCATAATCGAACGGAAACGTCTATCTCCATGGGCGTTTATCTCCGAGAACGGGTCCGTGAAGGGGCGGACCGAACCGTATTTTCGAAAAACATGGACGTTTATCTTTTTTTGAGCTGGGCGTTTTTGTTTTTCAGCGATAATGGAAACCGAAAGCGCCCAGCTCAAAAACGAATAACTCCAAGACATTTATTCGTGGGAGGGGCCAGGATTCGTAGTGCACTGGTCCCCCTCACATGCCAGGACACCAACCGGGCACCCTAGGGGGCACTTTTACAAAAACAAAAAAAAAGGTAAAACAGCTCCCAGGTGCATAGCACCCTTCCCTTGGGTGTTGAGCCCCCCAAATCCGCCTCAAAACCCACTGCCCACAAGTCTACACCATTACTATAGCCCTAAGGGGTGAAGGGGGGCACCTACATGTGGGTACAGTGGGTTTGGGGGGCGGTTTGAAGGGCTCCCATTTACCAGCACAAGAGTAACAGGTGGGGGGGGATGAGCCTGGGTCCACCTGCCTGAAGTCCACTGCACCCCCTAATAACTGCTCCAGTGACCTGCATACTGCTGCCAGGGAGGTGGGTATGACATTTGAGGGTGAAAATAAACAGTTGTGAAATGGCATATTTTGTGGTGGGAGGGGGTTTGTGACCACTGGGGGAGTCAGGTGAGGTCATCCCCAATTCCCTCTGGTGGTTATCTGGTCATTTAGGGCACTTTTTGGGGCCTTATTCGTGGAAAAACAGGGTCCAGTAAAAGTGCCCTAAATTCTCGCTAAAAACGCATATTTTTTTCCCATTATCGGCGAAAGGCGCCCATCTCTGTTCGGCCGATAACCACACCCCAGTTCCGTCTTCACCACGCCTTCGACACGCCCCCATCAACTTTGTCCGCATGTGCGACGGAGTGCAGTTGAAAACGTCCAAATTCGGCTTTCGATTATACCGCGTTATTCATTTTTGTGAGATAAACGTCCGTCTCCCGATTTGGGTCACAATATAGGCGTTTTTCTATTTCGATTATAAGCAGGATAAGCATCTACACGCACCCAACATGCGCCAAAATGAAGTTACCGCACGCTAATTCCATTTTTGGCGCATGGCCGATATGCGTGGCTGAAAAATAATTTTTATTTTCTGCCGCGTGCTGAGTTCCTTTTAGCGCGAGTAGGTCATTACCGTCTGGTTACCGCATGAGACTTTATCGCTAGGTCAATGGCTGGTGGTGGTAAGGTCTCAAACCCAAAATGGATGCGCACCAATTTTTATTTTGCAGCACGTCCATTTTGGGAAAACGTTTGACAAAGGCATTTTTTTGCAGGTGCGCTGAAAAATAATTCTGTGCGCGGCCAAAACACGCGTCTACACTAGCGCAGGCCATTTTTCAGCGCACCTTAGTAAAAGGACCCCCAAGTGAGGAATAACTAATAAACTGTTCATATTTTTTTGTATAATAAAATCCAGTTCCAAAGTATTTTCAACAGGTAAAACATGTAGCATACATCACACACACTATTATATATATATATATATACATAGAGCTATGTGGACACCATCCTGCTTATAATCGAACGAGAAAAACGCCCAAGTTCCGACCTAAATTGGGAGATGGACGTTTATCTCACAAAAATGAATAAAGCGGTATAATCGAAAGCCGATTTTTGGACGTTTTCAACTGCACTCCGTCGCGGATGCGGACAAAGTTGATGGGGGCGTGTCAGAGGTGTGGCGAAGGCGGAACTGGGGCGTGGCTATCTGCCGAACAAAGATGGGCGCATTTCACCGATAATGGGAAAAAAGTATGCGTTTTTAGCTAGAATTTAGGACACTTTTCCTGGACCCTGTTTTTTCACGAATAAGGCCCCAAAAAGTGCCCTAAATGACCAGATGACCACTGGAGGGAATCGGGGATGACCTCCCCTAACTCCCCAAGTGGTCACTAACCCCCTCCTACCACAAAAAAATGATGTTTCACAACTTTTTATTTTCACCCTCAAATGTCATACCCAGCTCCCTGGCAGCAGTATGCAGGTCACTGGAGGAGTTGTTAGGGGGTGCAGTGGACTTCAGGCAGGTGGACCCAGGCCCATCCCCCCTACCTGTTACAATTGTGCTGCTTAATGCTTATTAGTCGTCCAACCCCCCCAAACCCACTGTACCCACATGTAGGTGCCCCCCTTCACCCCTTAGGGCTATAGTAATGGTGTAGACTTGTGGGCAGTGGGTTTTGAGGGGGATTTGGGGGGCTCAACACACAAGGGAAGGGTGCTATGCACCTGGGAGCTCTTTTACCTGTTTTTTTGTTTTTGTAAAAGTGCCCCCTAGGGTGCCCGGTTGATGTCCTGGCATGTGAGGGGGACCAGTGCACTACGAATCCTGGCCCCTCCCACGAATAAATGTCTTGGATTTATTCGTTTTTGAGCTGGGCGCTTTCATTTTCCATTATCGCTGAAAAACAAAAACGCCCAGCTCACACATTGTTGAATAAAATATGGGCGTCTATTTTTTCCCAAAATACGGTTCGGTCCACCCCTTCACGGACCCGTTCTCGGAGATAAACGCCCATGGAGATAGGCGTTTTCGTTCAATTATGCCCCTCCATATAAACTATCTAAGATATCAAAAGATGCTTCCAATCGTTGCTGGTCCTGCTGCAACAATATAGGAACCTTGGACCATTTAATATATCATTGCCCATTACTGGATGAATATTGGTCTCAAATAGAGAAAACAATTTCTCTTATACTAAATTTAAAGATTTCTTTAACTTACAAAACGATAATAGCAGGAGATTTCGGCATTAACAATACATTATCACCACATATAATTAAACTACTACGTATATTGATCCAAGTGGCTATAAAATTGATATGTCAAAACTGGAAAGATTTTACAAAGTTAACCTACGAAATGTGGTGGAACTCAGTATGTCTAACAGCTAAATACAAAAACGTAGCAGCAGAGAAATGTGGTTCCTTTATGGCATATAATAAAATTTGGTCTCCGGTGATTAAATATTCATCCAGCTAAGTAATTAATGTACAGGTACTTTTCAAACATTGGCATTAATACTATAACATCTGATATGCATGCATACTTCATACGAATATACATATATGTATATATATATAGTCAGTACATTGACCTTTCTGTTAACTGATATTGTCATTGGTACTAAATTTACAATATGTTATAAAATCAATAAAAAACTGATTGAACTAAAAAAGAAGCACTGGGATAACAAATTCAGACAAAGAAATAGGATTTGCAAACGAAGTATAATTAGTAAATGCTTCGCCATCATTCAGGGTCTTTGTCCAGCGTTTCCAAACAATTTGTCTTCGTAGTTTATTGATTGCACTAAAGGTTTCCAGTGCAAGATGATGAACTGGTTCCTCTCTCTCTCTCTCTCAGTTCTTGACAGTTTGCCCCCTCCACGCCAGAAGGAGACGGTTAGCACTTTGCTGCTGTGGATCCAGCAAGCAGAAAGCAAACTCTCCCTGCCACAGGTTACCGTCACAGAACTGGGAATCATGGAGCGCAGGCTCAGGGAACTCAAGGTAGGTGACACCTCCCCCTCCCCCCGCACACGTGGGAGGTTTATTATAACAGCAGACCATCCTGTTTCTCTATCATAGTGACAAGCCGTTAAGCCCATTAAAACGGGCAAGATTTTTTATTTCTGAAATGTAATTTAAAAGTTGATGAATGTAATGTGAGTTGATGTCTATAGTACACTTTTATATACTACTAGTAAAAAAGACCCGTTTCTGACACAAATGAAACGGGCGCTAGCAAGGTTTTCCTCGGAGTGTGTATGTTTTGAGAGACTGTATTCGAGAGTGACTGTGTGTGAGAGAGAGAGTGAGTCTGGGTGCGAGTGTGTCTGTGAGAGAGAGAGAGAGTGTGTGTGTGTGAGAATGAGAGTGTGTGCAAGTGCGTATGTGAGACACAGTGTGAGAGAGAGAGAGTGTGTTTCACTCAGATACAGTGTGTGCGAGAGAGTGTGTGTGTGAAATACACACTCTCTGTGAGACTGAGTGTATGAGACCAAGAGAGTATGTGAGTGACTGTGTGATACAGTGTGAGACAGAGTGTGTGAGAGTGAGAGAGAAAAAGACATGACTGTGAGAGAGAGAGAGTGTGTGAGAGAGAGAGTGTGTATGTGTGACAGAGATACCTCCCCCCCTCTCTGATGTCAGCCCCCCCCCCTCTGGTGTCAGCCCCCCCCCCCCTCTCTCTGGTGTCTGAGCGTTACTGTGCAGGATGCTGATCTCTGGCTGTGCTTCAAGGAACTGACCAATCCTATTTAATAGAATGCACCTCCAACATTCTGAAGCCGAGAAACCTCGTGTGGTTGGTCACTTCTGCTTGTGACGAACCCGGAAGTACGTGATGTCAATTCAGGAGATGGATACAGAGAGCAGGAATGCCTCAGCCATGCAGTCAGCTTCAGAATGTTGGAGGTGCCTTTTATTATATAGGAAAGGAACTGACCAATCCTATTTAATAGAATGCACCTCCAACATTCTGAAGCCGAGAAACCTCGTGTGGTTGGTCACTTCTGCTTGTGACGAACCCGGAAGTACGTGATGTCAATTCAGGAGATGGATACAGAGAGCAGGAATGCCTCAGCCATGCAGTCAGCTTCAGAATGTTGGAGGTGCTTTTTATTATATAGGAAAGGAACTGACCAATCCTATTTAATAGAATGCACCTCCAACATTCTGAAGCCGAGAAACCTCGTGTGGTTGGTCACTTCTGCTTGTGACGAACCCGGAAGTACGTGATGTCAATTCAGGAGATGGATACAGAGAGCAGGAATGCCTCAGCCATGCAGTCAGCTTCAGAATGTTGGAGGTGCTTTTTATTATATAGGAAAGGAACTGACCAATCCTATTTAATAGAATGCACCTCCAACATTCTGAAGCCGAGAAACCTCGTGTGGTTGGTCACTTCTGTTTGTGACGAACCCGGAAGTACGTGATGTCAATTCAGGAGATGGATACAGAGAGCAGGAATGCCTCAGCCATGCAGTCAGCTTCAGAATGTTGGAGGTGCCTTTTATTATATAGGAAAGGAACTGACCAATCCTATTTAATAGAATGCACCTCCAACATTCTGAAGCCGAGAAACCTCGTGTGGTTGGTCACTTCTGCTTGTGACGAACCCGGAAGTACGTGATGTCAATTCAGGAGATGGATACAGAGAGCAGGAATGCCTCAGCCATGCAGTCAGCTTCAGAATGTTGGAGGTGCCTTTTATTATATAGGAAAGGAACTGACCAATCCTATTTAATGGAATGCACCTCCAACATTCTGAAGCCGAGAAACCTCGTGTGGTTGGTCACTTCTGCTTGTGACGAACCCGGAAGTACGTGATGTCAATTCAGGAGATGGATACAGAGAGCAGGAATGCCTCAGCCATGCAGTCAGCTTCAGAATGTTGGAGGTGCCTTTTATTATATAGGAAAGGAACTGACCAATCCTATTTAATAGAATGCACCTCCAACATTCTGAAGCCGAGAAACCTCATGTGGTTGGTCACTTCTGCTTGTGACGAACCCGGAAGTACGTGATGTCAATTCAGGAAATGGATACAGAGAGCAGGAATGCCTCAGCCATGCAGTCAGCTTCAGAATGTTGGAGGTGTGTTTTATTATATAGGAAAGGAACTGACCAATCCTATTTAATAGAATGCACCTCCAACATTCTGAAGCCGAGAAACCTCGTGTGGTTGGTCACTTCTGCTTGTGACGAACCCGGAAGTACATGATGTCAATTCAGGAGATGGATACAGAGAGCAGGAATGCCTCAGCCATGCAGTCAGCTTCAGAATGGTGGAGGTGCCTTTTATTATATAGGATGTTCTTGTGTAAACAGCATTAGATCCTTCAATTAATTTACCTTGTTCTAATGTCTCTTTAACTAAAACTTTTACATCTGAAGCATTTCTAACTCTAGAAAATGCGACATACAGCTGTCCGTGGCTAAAGACAGGGTTTGGTAAGTAGATTCCAACCTTGTCCAAAGTTTGTCCTTGTGATTTATTAATAGTTATGGAAAATGCTCAGCATCGTCTTCAATATAGGTTAATTAATTAAGTTCTTGACGCTGTGATGTCAGTGCAGGGGGCCCGGCACAGATGGGGGCGGGGGCGGTGGCGTGGAGGGTTTTGCGGCGACCTCGTGGGGTTGGAGGGGTGGTAGCGGCGGCGTAGTGGCTGCACGTCGGAAGAGACCTGTGAAGTGACGCATGCGCAGCACGTCGGTCACAGCTCATTTATTAGAGAGATGGTTGTCCCTGGTAATATCACTGTTGTGTACAGTGTGTCTCTTTGAAAGAATGTAAGTATTTTCCGTGGAGAGTGTTCTTTGGGGGGGAGGGGAGCAGGGTGACTGAACTTTGGGGGAACAGTATATGAACTGTAGAATATATAAGTAAGTTCCCATTCCCTATTCTAGATGGAATGTTGCTACTATTGGAGATTCTTGATGGAGTGTTGCTACTATTGAGATTCTGTTGCTACTATTGGAGATTCTATATGGAATGTTGCTACTATTGGATATTCTAGATGGAATGTTGCTACTATTGAGATTCTGTTGCTACTATTGGATATTCTAGATAGAATGTTGCTACTATTGAGATTCTGATGCTACTATTTGAGATTCTACATGGAATGTTGCTATTCCACTAGCAACATTCCATGTAGAAGCCTGCCCTTGCAGATCAGCAACGTGGCTGTGCAGGCTTCTGTTTCTGTAGAAGTAGTAGTAAGAAGGTAGAGGCCCAGAAGGCACATGTGTCAGTAACATAGACGAAGAAGCAGGTCCCAATTAATACTTACTAGACATAAGCATCGCCACACTGGGTCAGACCAAAGGTCCATCTAGCCCAGTACCCTGTCTCCGGCAGTGGCCAATCCAGGTCACAATCACCCGACAAGACCCACAGAGCAAAGCATTTTGTACTGCTTGTTCCAGGAATAGTGGATTTTTCCCTACGTCCATTTAATAAGATTCTATGGCCTTTTCCTTCAGGAAGCCATCCAAACCTTTGTTAAACTCTGCTAGGCTAACCACCTTAACCACATTCTCCGGCAACGAATTCCAGAGTCAAATTACATGCTGAGTAAAGAAAAATTTTCTCTTATTTGTTTTAAACTTACTGCACTCCAGCTTCATCGCATGCCCCCTTGACCTAGTATTTTTGGAAAGCGTAAACTGACTCTCCGTATCTATCTGTTCCACTTATTTTATAGACCTCTATCATATCTCCCCTCAGCCGCCTTTTCTCCAAGCTGAAGAGCCCTAGACGCTTTAGCCTTTCCTCATAGGGAAGTCGTCCCATCCCCTTAATCATCTTTGTCGCCCTTCTCTGCATCTTTTCTAATTCCACTAACTTGTGTTAAGGGAATAATGCTTGATATTTGCCAGAAAACTTGTGTATATTTTCCTATTACATACATTAGTTGAAGGTACCATGTGATATATAATAATGAGATGCAAATGCATGGAAAACACCTCTTTATTGTGTAAGTTGAGTAGCACAGCTTGCACTGAACTTTGTAAGCTAAGAAGTTAAAAATAGCAATACTGAGTCAGACCAAAGGTCCATCAAGCCCAGCATCCTGCTTCCAACAGTGGCCAATCCAGGTCACAAGTACCTGGCAGAATCCCAAAGAGTAGCAACATTCCGGAATCCCAAAGAGTAGCAAGATTCCATGCTACCCATCCCAGGGACAAGTAGTGACTCTCCCCAGGTCTGCAAGAGTTTATGGACTTTACTTCCAGGAATTTTTCCAAACATTTTTAAACCCATCTATGCTATTCTCACATCCTCTATCAGTGATCTCTGGAGCTTAACTATGCATTGAGTGAAAACATAGTTTTTCCTATTTGTTTTAAATGCGCTACTATGTAATTTCATGGAGTGTCCCCTGGCCTTTGTACTTTTTGATAGAGTAAACAATCAATTCACATCTACCCATTCTACTCCACTCAGGATTATGTAGACCTGGGTCATATCCCCCCTCGGCCGTCCCTTTTCCAAGCTGAAGAGTCCTAACCTCTTTGGCTTTTCCTCATATGAGATTCATTCCATCCCCTTTATCATTTTGGTCACCCTTCTCTGTATTTTTTCTAATTCTGTTTTATCTTTGTTGAGAGGTAGCAACCAGAATTGCACAAAACTGCTTTATTTTTCCTGCTCTGCAGCTATTCTTAAAGGAGATGGTGCAGTAAAATAGAAGTCCTAGTCTGAAGTTCAGGACTCCCACCTCTCTTAAAGGAGATGGTGCAGTAAAATAGAAGTCCTAGTCTGAAGTTCAGGACTCCCACCTCTCTTAAAGGAGATGGTGCAGTAAAATAGAAGTCCTAGTCTGAAGTTCAGGACTCCCACCTCTCTTAAAGGAGATGGTGCAGTAAAATAGAAGTCCTAGTCTGAAGTTCAGGACTCCCACCTCTTCCCTCCCCATCAGGCACCTTCTACCCCAGAGGCATTACCTATTCTCTGTTCAAGCCGTACCCTTGATCCCATGGGCCCCACAGATCTGCTGACAAAGATTCCCCCTCCTCTCCCCTCAAGCAATCCCTTGTAGTCTACGGACATCAAGAAAGCTGCTGCTGCCCCTCTTGGTTCTGGATTCAAAATGGCACCGATGAGATGCAGCGGTAGGGTCGTGGTACTACTGCTAGAGGTCAGACCTCTGGGGGTGGGGGTTGGGAGCAAAGTAAAGCATGTGGGAAAGAGGAACCCGAATTATAGCTATGTAATGCAAAGTTCCACGTTAACTCGCGACAGGATTGTGAAAAATTACAGAAGGACCTTACGAGATTGGGAGACTGGGCAGCTAAATGGCAGATGATGTTTAATGTGAGCAAGTGCAAGGTGATGCATGTGGGAAAAAACAACCCGAATTATAGCTACGTCATGCAAGGTTCCACGTTAGGAGTTACGGACCAAGAAAGGGATCTGGGTGTTGTCGTCGATAACACACTGAAACCTTCTGCTCAGTGTGTTGCTGCGGCTAGGAAAGCGAATAGAATGTTGGGTATTATTAGGAAAGGTATGGAAAACAGGTGTGAGGATGTTATAATGCCATTGTATCGCTCCATGGTGCGACCGCACCTTGAGTATTGTGTTCAATTCTGGTCGCCGCATCTCAAGAAAGATATAGTAGAATTGGAAAAGGTGCAGCGAAGGGCGACTAAAATGATAGCGGAGATGGGACGACTTCCCTATGAAGAAAGACTAAGGAGGCTAGGGCTATTCAGCTTGGAGAAGAGACGGCTGAGGGGAGACATGATAGAGGTATATAAAATAATGAGTGGAGTGGAACAGGTGGATGTGAAGCGTCTGTTCACGCTTTCCAAAAATACTAGGACTAGGGGGCATGCGATTAAACTACAGTGTAGTAAATTTAAAACAAATCGGAGAAAATTTTTCTTCACCCAACGTGTAATTAAACTCTGGAATTCGTTGCCGGAGAAAGTGGTGAAGGTGGTTAGCTTAGCAGAGTTTAAAAAGGGGTTGGACGGTTTCCTAAAGGACAAGTCCATAAACCACTACTAAATGGACTTGGGAAAAATCCACAATTCCAGGAATAACATGTATAGAATGTACGTTTGGGAAGCTTGCCAGGTGCCCTTGGCCTGGATTGGCCGCTGTCATGGAAAGGATGCTGGGGTCGATGGACCCTTGGTCTTTTCCCAATGTGGCATTACTTATGTACTTAGGAGTCACCAACCAGGAAAGGGATTTAGGTGTCATCGTTGATGATATGTTGAAACCTGCTCAGTGTGCAGCGGCGGCTAAGAGAGCAAATAGAATATTAGGTGGTATTAGGAAAGGAATGAAACTATAATACCTTTATATCGCTCCATGGTGCGACCGCACCTCGAATATTGTGTTCAATTCTGCTCACCGCATCTCAAAAAATATTTAGTGGAATTAGAAAAGGTGCAGAGAAGGGCGACGAAAATGATAGAGGGGATGGGACGACTTCCTTATCAGGAAAGGATGAAGCGGCTAGGGCTGACTGAGGGGAGATATGATAGAGGTCTTTAAAATACTGAGTGGAATGGGTAGATGTTAATCACTTGTTTACTCTTTCCAAAAAGACTAGAACTAGGGGGGCACGCAATGAAGCTACAAAGTAGTAAATTTGTAACTCAACAAGTAATTAAGCTCTGGAATTCGTTGCCAGAGAAAGTGGTAAAAGCAGTTAGCTTAGCAGGGTTTAAAAAAAAGATTTGGATATTTTCCTAAAAGAAAAGTCCATAAGCCATTATTAAGATGGAGTTGGGAAAATCCACTGCTTATCTCTAGGATAAGTGGAATAAAATCTATTTTACTGTTCTGGGATCTTTCCAGGTATATGTGACCTGGATTGGCCACTATTGGCCACAGGATACTGGACTTGATGGACCTTTGATCTGTCCCAGTATAACTATTCTTCTGTTCTTATGTTCTTAGATCTATTTGCATACAGTGAAGACAGCACATGCAAATAAATCTCATGCATATTTATTGGGGAAATCCTGAAAGCCCAACAGGATTGCTGCCCTTGAGAACCAAGGTTGGACAACCCTGATTTAGAGGGTCTCTTGAACTGTTTTATCATGTCTAGCTGCAGAGAAGCGCTTCAAAAGTTCCTTTCTCCCAACAACAAACTAAGGAAAAATAAAGCAGGTTTGAAAAGGAACCCGTTGAATGTCAGCTTGAGTTCCACCATGGCTCTTTCTCATCCTCATGCCTGACCAGTTCCTAATTCAGTTTGGGAAATTCTAAGCCCTCTCCTTTGGTTTCTCTGAAACTATGTAGAAGTTACATATTAACAGGGGCCAATACAGAGAAGGGAAAAGTGAGCTGAAAAGTGGCTGAAACGTTTGGATAGAATGGGACTGTTCCCAATTTCTGCCAATCAAATTGCTAGCTTATGTTTGATTTATTCTTACTGTAGACCGCCTTGAGTGAATTATTTCAAAAAGGCAGTAAATAAATCCTAATAAATAATTAAATAGAATCAGTAAGGTAGGATTTATCAGAACAAATGTTGAAAACAGTCCTGACCTGAGAAACATTTTTTAATGTGTTCAGCTTCAAATTTTAAAATGTGAGCAGCAGAATAGCCTACGTATAAAGCACAATAATTGTCTAAAATTTCTCTTGATGGCTGCCCTCATTTTGGAAAAACAGCACCACGGGCCTTTAAAAATGGAACACAGTTCTTTAATGAATGAGCCTTGACAAAAAGACCCGGCACTTTCACTTTCTGTATCCAAACGGATCCGTTTGGATACAGAAAGTGAAAGTGCCTTGGTGCTTTGTAGCTTTTACTATATGACACGTGAGGTAAGGAATAATATATTGTAGAGGAATATATTCGAGTTATTCCCCAAGTTTTCCACGTCATCACTGTGACCACTGACGCAGGTGCTAGTCACCGAAACACGGCCCGTGTCGGGTCTTTTTGTCAAGGCTCATTCATTAAAGAACTGTGTTCCATTTTTAAAGGCCCGTGGTGCTGTTTTTTTGTTTGGACTTTAGTTTGTACTTCATTCCCTCTCTTTTGTTATATGCCCTCATTTTGGAGTCATTAGCATACAATTTAAATAGATCAGGATGTGTCAGCAGAAGGTCAGGCAGTTTACATAAATCTCTTCTGCAGACACCAGTGTGTGTTTATCTGTGTAATTGGTATTTTGTTTGACCACACCTCGAATATTGTGTTCAATTCTGGTCACCACATCTCAAAAAAGATATAGTGGAATTAGAAAAGGTGCAGAGAAGGGCGACAAAAATGATAAAAGGGATGGGATGACTTTCCTATGAGGAAAAACTGAAGTGGCTAGGGCTCTTCAGCTTGGAGAAAAGACAGCTGAGGGGAGATATGATAGAGGTCTATAAAATAATGAGTGGAGTGGAACGGATAGACGTGAATCGCTTGTTTACTCTTTTCAAAAATACTAGGACTAGGGGGCGTGCGATGAAACTAAAAAGTAGTACATTTCAAAAGAATCGGAGAAAAACTTTCTTCACTCAACGTGTAATTAAACTCTGGAATTCGTTGCCAGAGAATGTGGTAAAGGTGGTTAGCTTAGCGGGGTTTAAAAAAGGTTTAGACGGCTTCCTAAAGGAAAAGTCCATAGACCATTATTAAAATGGACTTGGGGAAAATCCATTGCTCATTTCTGGGATAAGCATCATAAATTGTTTTGTACTTTTTTGGGATCTTGCCAGGTATTTGTGACCTGGATTGGCCACTTTTGGAAACAGGATGCTGAGCTTGATGGAACTTTGGCCTGTCCCAGTATGGCAGCACTTATGTACTTATGAGTGTGAACATCACTGAGGTTGTACCAACTCTCTGAACATAGACTTGGCGATCATCTTTTTTAAGACTTTTTCTTAAAATACCTGAAAAAAGAACACGCTAAATTAATTTTAGAACAAGGTATTGAACAGCATACCTTATAAGTAAAACCAGAGCAGTTGATATGATTTATAAAGCTGTTAATTGTTTTTTTCTGATGTTAGAAGGCTTGACTGTAGTTCTCTGTTGTTATTATTCAATAAAGGATCGATTCCGAAATATGTCAAGGCAGAACAGAGTAAAAACAATCCCACAATAGCAGATACTCAGTGATATTAATGTCTTTCACACATATTTGTAGGTGTTTTTTTCTAGCATTATTGATACAAAATTTTGACGATCTTTTCCCAGGATCCCCGTTAGCTCACTGTAAATTCCATTGTATTGAAGGAGTTTCCTGGGATATAGCGGACAGACCTTCTGGTGCTTCCTTCCATGATTCATAAGTGAAGCAGTGAATTTAACACCCCTGGTCCATGATGGGGTGTTGTTTATTTCTTTTCTACATAGTACAGGGCTGAACTGTGCAACACAAGCAGTGTGATTCACTCTTTCTCTTGCAGGCCTTACAGAGTTCTCTGCAGGAACAGCAAGGCTGCGTCAATTATCTCAGTACCACCATGGAGGAGCTCTCCAGCAAAGCACCCACTGAAGTCAGAGAAAAACACAGATCTGAAATTGAAGGGGTTCTTAGTCGCTGGAAGAAAGGGTCAGCTCAGCTGGCAGAGCACTGCCAGAAACTGGAGGAGCTGATTAACAAACTGAAACAGTTCCAGGTAAGTACCGATGCAACCCAAGCAATTTTTCCAAGACAAGGAAGGAAAGAAGTGAGATTTTACTAGCAAAGGCGACAGAGAGGCCGATCCAGGTTAGAACAGGGGGAGTGGTCCAGCCTGTCCCAAATAACCTGAATCTGTGCTGATGAATATGCTGTTAGCTCTGTTCCTTGCTGAAGGTAATGGGCCAGTAGTTTCCAGATGCAAGGAGTGGAGGAGTGGCCTAGTGGTTAGGGTGGTGGACTTTGGTCCTGAGGACCTGAGTTCGATTCCCACTTCAGGCACAGGCAGCTCCTTGTGACTCTGGGCAAGTCACTTAACCCTCCATTGCCCCATGTATGCTGCATTGAGCCTGCCATGAGTGGGAAAGTGCAGGGTACAAATGTAACAAAAATAAAATAGATACTATTGGAGATTCTACACGGAATGTTGCTACTATTGGAGATTCTACATGAAATGTTGCTATTCCACTAGCAACATTCCATGTAGAAGGCTGCGCAGGCTTCTGTTTCTGTGAGTCTGACGTCCTGCACCTATGTGCAGGACGTCAGACTCACAGAAGCAGAAGCCTGCCCGGCCACATTGGTGATCTGCAAGGGCAGACTTCTACATGGAATGTTGCTAGTGGAATAGCAACATTCCATGTAGAATCTCAAATAGTAGCAACTTTGGAGGAGTGGCCTAGTGGTTAGGGTGGTGGACTTTGGTCCTGGGGAACTGAGTTCGATTCCCACTTCAGGCACAGGCAGCTCCTTGTGACTCTGGGCAAGTCACTTAACCCTCCATTGCCCCATGTATGCTGCATTGAGCCTGCCATGAGTGGGAAAGCGCGGGGTACAAATGTAACAAACAAACAAAAGGGAACGCCCTCTTGAGCTTTGGCTGGCCCTGCGATGGAAGTTGAAGCCTGCCAAATTCGGCGTTCGATTATACCGATCTGGCCGGGTTTAGCAGATGGCCGGCCATCTCCTGATTTGTGTTGGAAGATGGCCGGCCATCTCCTTCGAAAATAAGCAGGATAGCTACGATACTAATGCTTTTCTACCGTACAGCTGAGGGGCCAAGTGCAAATGTAAGTAATAGAAATTTCCCCCTTGGTAAAGTTGTTCCTTAACGGTGGACGTTTCATTTGACTGGTATTTGTTCAAACAGCAGGAAAAGGTTCACTTTTTTGGCAGTAGGCATCTCGATATTTAATATGTGTCTTCTGATCAGGGCCCACCGCAATGATCAAAGACCTTTAAACCATTAAATGTTATTCTTCTGCCGGTGCTGAGACGTATCGCTGCACTGAATTATGATCCTGCAGTTGGCTGAGCCCCCCTGATACCATTAAACTTTTCTTTTATAAACAGAATGACACTAAAACCCTGAAGAAATGGATGGCTGAAGTGGATGTGTTCCTGAATGAAGAATGGCCAGCCCTCGGGGATTCGGAGGCTCTGCGGAAGCAGTTAGAACAGTGCACGGTAAGTGTCCTGCTGCGGGCAGAGTCGGGAACCCTGCGACCTTTAGAATGTCACATAAATAAAGCTCAGCGTTTTGTTCACTGGCCAGACGACACATACTGCTGGCAAAGATGAGTAACAGCGAAAACGTGGATTTAGAATTGTGAACCTTGTTTTTCTTTCTGTTAATATATAGCTGCTCTTGAAATTATGGACTGAAAATATTGTGCTGTTAGAAAAATGTTTAAAAAAACCCACAACATATATAGCATAGTAACATAGTAGATGACGGCAGAAAAAGACCTGCACGGTCCATCCAGTCTGCCCAACAAGATAAACTCATATGTGCTACTTCTTGTGTGTACCTTACCTTGATTTGTATCTGCCATTTTCAGGGCACAGCCCGAAGAAGTCTTGCCCAGCACTAGCCCCGCCTCCCAATCTCGGCTAAGCTTCTGAGGATCCATTCCTTCTAAACAGGATTTCTTTATGTTTATCCCACGCATGCTTGAATTCCGCTACCGTTTTCATCTTCACCACCTCCCGCGGGAGGGCATTCCAAGTATCTACCACTCAGTCCGTGAAAAAATACTTCCTGACATTTTTCTTGAGTCTGCCCCCCTTCAATCTCATTTCATGTCCTCTCGTTCTACCGCCTTCCCATCTCCGGAAAAGGTTCGTTTGCGGATTAATACCTTTCAAATATTTGAACGTCTGTATCATATCACCCCTGTTTCTCCTTTCTGGAATCCAAATGGCTGGATTTCTGGTTGAATCTTTTAGTAACCCCAAAGATGTGTTTCATGGGATGTCATGCAGTCTGGATTCTTACTGAATTTCCCCTGATTTATGGCAAAGTTCCTAAGAGATTGCTTGACTGTAGCACGGCGACTTGCTGAAAAGATAACTCAGAGAAGGTTGACATTACTAAAATAGATTGCAATTTGTGGCAAGTGGCAGATGAAGTTCAATGTTGACAAGTGCAAAGTGATGCATGTGGGTAAGAGGAACCCGAATTATAGCTACGTCTTGCAAGGTTCCGCGTTAGGAGTTACGGATCAAGAAAGGGATCTGGGTGTCGTCGTCGATGATACGCTGAAACCTTCTGCTCAGTGTGCTGCTGCGGCTAGGAAAGCGAATAGAATGTTGGGTGTTATTAGGAAGGGTATGGAGTCCAGGTGTGCGGATGTTATAATGCCGTTGTATCGCTCCATGGTGCGACCGCACCTGGAGTATTGTGTTCAGTACTGGTCTCCGTATCTCAAAAAAGATATAGTAGAATTGGAAAAGGTACAGCGAAGGGCGACGAAAATGATAGTGGGGATGGGACGACTTTCCTATGAAGAGAGGCTGAGAAGACTAGGGCTTTTCAGCTTGGAGAAGAGACGGCTGAGGGGAGATATGATAGAAGTATATAAAATAATGAGTGGAATGGATCGGGTGGATGTGAAGCGACTGTTCACGCTATCCAAAAATACTAGGACTAGAGGGCATGAGTTGAAGCTACAGTGTGGTAAATTTAAAACGAATCGGAGAAAATTTTTCTTCACCCAACGTGTAATTAGACTCTGGAATTCGTTGCCGGAGAACGTGGTACGGGCGGTTAGCTTGACGGAGTTTAAAAAGGGGTTAGATAGATTCCTAAAGGACAAGTCCATAGACCGCTATTAAATGGACTTGGAAAAATTCCGCATTTTTAGGTATAACTTGTCTGGAATGTTTTTACGTTTGGGGAGCGTGCCAGGTGCCCTTGACCTGGATTGGCCACTGTCGGTGACAGGATGCTGGGCTAGATGGACCTTTGGTCTTTCCCAGTATGGCACTACTTATGTACTTATATGTACTTATGTCTCTTCCCAGTGTGCCATTATGAACAAGTCTGTACCTGTAAGACACATGGAGAATTATTTTAGAAACATCTCACATGTAAATAGTGGTATTTAGGGGGAAAGTTATTCATTTGTGGCTCAACGTGAGCTTGATGTACCACAGGATTTAGCAGACTGCAGTATAAGAGTCCCGCAGGTTGTTGACTAACCCAGTAAGTGCAAAGCACTGCACGAGCCACCTCAAGGTTGCATTATCCCTCAAAGCTGTGGCCCAATACATCCAGCCTGTAACATAAAGGGGCTAGTGCCCGCCCCCCTCCCATTCAAGCTCCTGCACCCCCTTAATCACATACCCCAGATAAACCCTCCAACCCTCGATCAGATTACCCTATCTTGATCAAGCCTCCTGCTCAATCGCATCCCCCTGATAAAGCCCCTACTCCCCTCCCAAATGACCCCCTACCATCTAGTAGGGCCTACCAGCCTTGTACCTGGTGGTCCAGTGATCATCAGGGCAGGAGTAGGGTTACCATATTTTGTCCCCCAAAAAGTAGGACACATGTCCTGCCCCTTTCACGTCATGCCCCGCCCCTTTCACACCCCGTCTCCCCTTTTCACGCCCTCGCTCCGTCCCCTGTCACATTTTCCCCTCCCCCCTGTCATACACCCCATCACTGCCCCTCCCCGTCAGCCCCCTCCCCTTACCTTACTACTGCCCTGGTGGTCTAGTGACCTCTTCGGGGCAGGAAAGAGCCCCCCCTTTCCTGCCCGGAGAACTGCCCTGCATGCATCCTTCCTGAGAGTTGAAGTGACCTGGCGAGACGTCAGCTCTCGGCGGCCATTTTGAATCGGCGCCGAGATCAGCAACAGGAAGGATGCATGCAGGGCAGTTCTCCGGGCAGGAAAGGGGGGGCTCTTTCCTGCCCCGAAGAGGTCACTAGACCACCAGGGCAGTAGTAAGGTGACGGGGAGGGGGGTGTGACATGGGGGAGGGGAAACTGTGACAGGGGGCGTGAGGGCGTGAAAGGGGGCAGGGCAGGGTGTGACAGGGGTGGGGTGTGTGGTGGGGGCAGTGCATGTGCCCTCCTTTTTGGGGGACAAAATATGGTAACTCTACCTGTGAGCAGCAGAGCAGAGTTAAGGCGATAGAGCGATAACGCTGCTCTGCTGGTGCACAGGAGCAGGAGAGTCATGCTATCGCTGGGTGGGCACTGGAACCCCCTTGGAGGCTGGGCCCTGGGAATTTTGCCCCCTCCCCCGCCATTCCCCTCGGTGGCCCTGCACAGTTCCACGTGCTTCAAAGCTTGTAGAAATGTCAGCAGGTGCATTGGGACCACTGCCCTCCCTCCCCCCCCCCCCCCGCTGGCCTGCACTGAGTGTAAAAATGACCCCGGTAATGGACAACCTTGTGAGCTTTTTCAATGTCTCCTGAGGTCACACCTGCATCTCTTTCTAACAAGCCAGCAAGTGGAAAGTCAGGGGTTCGTTCCTGTCTGGCACCAGGTTGAACTTGTGTGAGCTTTCGAGAATCTTTGTTTTCTACCTTTGCTAATCAATGAACGGTAATTAACATAGCTAGAGCTGCATACAGTCTGTTCATTTGCTGTGGAGATTAATGCTCTGTGTATCTTGTTCTTCGTCCACTGGGATCTCTTTAACTTATAAGAAAATGGAAAATAAAATACAGCTAAGCACTTAGAAATAAAATCAATGGAAAGTTGTATCCCTACACACAAGAAGACCAATGTTTGGATAATTTTGCAAATTATCTTTCATAGAGTATGTGTCGTATGCGAGTAACTAGGGGTTTCCGTGGTCTTGCATCCCTTTAACTTTTTAGCAGCTTTCAGTGATCTGCACCAGTGCGTTATAGGTTAAGCACAATTAAAGATTTGATCAATAATAATGTTGAACGTCAAGCTGATAAATGCAGTCCTGTAGACCCTGTACTTAAGACCAGCTGCCATTAAAGGGTACTTATCAAGAATTATGTGACAGGAATTATGGTCTACGAACAGTGGGGTTGCTGCTAGTGTAGTCTAGTCTGGTTTTTAGCAAGCTCAGCAGAAGCTGCAGCAATAAACCGCGACTGTTTATACCCTGCGTCTCTAACCCCCCTTTCAGGTGTAGAAAGAAACAAAGTGGATTAGGTCACGGAAAGCTTGTGCCTCAGTAAATGGGTTAGTCTATAACATAGTAAATGATGAAATGACGGCAGAAAAAGACCTGCACGGTCCATCCAGTCTGCCCAACAAGACAAACTCATATGTGCTACTTTTTGTGTATACCTGACCTTGATTTGTACCTGTCCTTTTCAGGGCACAGACCGTGTAAGTCTGCCCAGCACTATCCCCGCCTCCCAACCACCAGCCCCGCCTCCCACCACCGGCTCTGGCACAGACCATATAAGTCTGCCCAGCACTATCCCCGCCTCCCAACCACCAGCCCCTCTTCCCACCACCGGCTCTGGCACAGACCGTATAAGTCTGCCCAGCACTATCCCCGCCTCCCAACCACCAGCCCCGCCTCCCACCACTGGCTCTGGCACAGACCGTATAAGTCTGCCCAGCACTATCCCCGCCTCCCAACCACCAGCCCCGCCTCCCACCACCGGCTCTGGCACAGACCGTATAAGTCTGCCCAGCACTATCCCCGCCTCCCAACCACCAGCCCCGCCTCCCACCACCGGCTCTGGCACAGACCGTATAAGTCTGCCCAGCACTATCCCCGCCTCCCAACCACCAGCCCCGCCTCCCACCACCGGCTCTGGCACAGACCGTATAAGTCTGCCCAGCACTATCCCCGCCTCCCAACCACCAGCCCCTCTTCCCACCACCGGCTCTGGCACAGACCATATAAGTTTGCCCAGCACTATCCTCGCCTCCCACCACCGGCTGGCTCTGCCACCCAATCTCGGCTAAGCTCCTTAGGATCCATAACAGGGGTGGGCAACCTTTATACACAGAGGGCAGCATGAATGACAGTACTATCCCTGGTGGGCCGCGGCATTACACAGTGTCAGAACTGAAAAAGCCCAGAGCTTCTGTGATAAATAAATAAAATGAATTTAAGTGAAAAAAACAATGGAAAGAAGCAGCTGGAGTTGCTGTTCTGAAAATATTTGCAAAAGACAGTGTTTAAACTTGCCAAAATTGTGGTTAATAGCGTTTTCTGTATACACTTCTCATGGTCTCGGAGGGGCCACATAAAATTCAGTGGTGGGCCACCCCTGGTCTATAAGGTGCTGCCTGCCTCAGTCAGTTTTGTTACACCAGACTAAGATGGCCACCCCTTTTAAAGCCAGATCATTTGCTCCTCTTTTTGAGAGGAAAACCACCTTTCAGTCTCCCGCACAGGACGTCAAACTTCGTGGTAACAAATGGTTGATTGAAAAAAAAAAATGCTTAGTCACACTTTTCTCTGCAAAACTAACTCTGGAAAATCACACAAAAGCAACGCCAAAGAAAATGTTTAACATGATAGTAACATAGCAACATAGTAGATGACGGCAGAAAAAGACCTGTACGGTCCATCTAGTCTGCCCAACAAGATAAACTCGTATGTGCTACTTCTTGTGTATACCTTACCTTGATTTGTATCTGCCATTTTCAAGACACAGACCGTAGAAGTCTTGCCCAGAACTAGCCCCACCACCCAAACACCAGCCCCGGATGTGAAGCACGTGAAATCCTATCTTCCCCTAAAAACCTTCCGCAGTTTGGTCCAATCCACTGTACTTACCCACGTTGACTACTGTAATAGCATTTTCATTGGATGCAAGGCCCGAATCCTGAAAAAAACTCCAAACCGCCCAAAACACAGCAGCCAGACTTATTTTATGGTAAGTCGCGGTTTGAGTGCGCTTCATTGGCTCCCTATTGTGGAACGAGTTAATTTCAAAGTTCACACGCTGATTCATAAGATTATCTACGGAGAATCCCCAGGCTACATGTACAATCTGATTGATCTTCCAACCAGGAACGGCTCTAGATCTTCTCGTACTTACCTAAATTTACATCTTTCCAACTGTAAAGGAATTAAGTACAAAACATACTATGCATCCGTCATAGGCAACCAACTCTGGAACGCCTTGCCAAGATCTATTCGTATAGTCAATGACCACTTACCCTTCCGGAAGCTGCTAAAAACTTACCTCTTCAAACAAGCCTAAACAAATGACTTTACTTAAATTAGGAGTCTACTACTACTACTACTATTTAGCATTTCTATAGCGCTACAAGGCATACGTAGCGCTGCACAAACATAGAAGAAAGACAGTCCCTGCTCAAAGAGCTTACAATCTAATAGACAAAAAATAAAGTAATTAAATCAATTAATATGTACAGGAAGGAGGAGAGGAGGGTAGGTGGAGGCGAGTGGTTACAAGTGGTTACGAGTCAAAAGCAATGTTAAAGAGGTGGGCTTTCAGTCTAGATTTAAAGGTGGCCAAGGATGGGGCAGGACGTAGGGGCTCAGGAAGTTTATTCCAGGCGTAGGGTGCAGCGAGACAGAAGGCGCGAAGTCTGGAGTTGACTGTAGTGGAGAAGGGAACAGATAAGAAGGATTTATCCATGGAACGGAGTGCACGGGAAGGGGTGTAGGGAAGGACGAGTGTGGAGAGATACTGGGGAGCAGCAGAGTGAGTATATTTATAGGTTAGTAGAAGAAGTTTGAACAGGATGCGAAAACGGATAGGGAGCCAGTGAAGGGTCTTGAGGAGAGGGGTAGTATGAGTAAAGCGACCCTGGCGGAAGATGAGACGGGCAGCAGAGTTTTGAACCGACTGGAGAGGGGAGAGGTGACTAAGTGGGAGGCCAGCAAGAAGCAGATTGCAGTAGTCTAAACGAGAGGTGACAAGGGTGTGGATGAGGGTATTGGTAGAGTGCTCGGAAAAAGGGGCGGATTTTACGGATGTTGTAAAGAACATCCGTGTTGTCCGGATCAGACTATAAGACAGAACCTGGAATATGCTTCCCTACTTAATCCTTTCTGAATTCATCCCTCTGCCAACCCTCATTATGCAATCTTCCTTAATTAACAACACACTATCCTAATACACACCCTCTTCCCACTCCCTACCTCTACCACCCTCCTCCCTTACCCATCTTACTTACCCACATCTAATTGTCCACCTCTTTATACAATATATTACAGCTGTTATCCATTCTATGTTATCTTGTAAACCTGTTATATTATGTAAACCGCATTGAACCTGCTAATAAGTGGGAAAGCGCAGGGTATAAGTGTTACAAATAAACAAAACATAGCCCTTACCACCTATAAACAGGAATTAATTGATTTGATAGAACACAACCAAAATGTTACGAAAGCACAGACTAGAAAACAAAGCAAACACATATTAACCAGCTCATGGTTTCTTCCTGGTTCTGAGTCCTGGATCCTTTTTATTATGGCCAACTGTGGCATCTAGAACAGAGCTGGAAATCTGGGTAAGGATGCCTATACATGTGTTACAACCTAGTCAATAATCAAGGGGGAACAGAGCAATGATACACAGTCTAGTCCAGAGCCGCCGAGAGACTGAGGGGTAGATGCATCAACAAAAGGTAAAAGAACCGAAAACGTAAAAGTCACGTAGTAAACTTACCGATTTTGAAAAAAAAACGATGGATGCTCTAAAAAACCAACTCGCAAATGTTCGGCGCAGTATTGAAAAGGTGGATGCATGAAAATATCGTTATTCTGGTGAAATCCCTGGTAGCGGTGTAGGAATCGCATGCGCACAATAGTCATTCGCTAAACATACGGTGTCACTGTGGCTGTTGTACGCATGTCACACATCATAGATGTGTCCAGTGACGTGTATATTACACGTCCAGGGCATGTAATATACACGTCACTCGGAAGCGGAGCTTATAGGCGCGGGAGTGACTTTTTGATCACAACGGTTACTGGTGTGTGGTGTCTGCCTCGTTGCTTGACTCCAGGCGCTGCAGTACTTCCCAGCCCTGGTCCACGTGTATTATATTGCGCCTCTTCCCCGGACGGGGGGAATAAGCGCTTCTTGTTTATTGTGAACAGCTGCGCCAGCCACAGCACGTCCATGTCGGAGAAGTTGGGCTTTCTCCCACGTGCAGCCATGACTTCCCTGACAAATGTGCACGCGCGCGTACCCACGCATATATAGCACGTCGGAGGGTTATGCACGCACTACATGGATGTGTTATGACGTGCTTATGACAGCTCTGGACTACCGGCAGCCTCTGAGCACATGTTCAATATATCACGGTAAAGGGTTCAGATTCCTTTTGTGCATGATTCAGAATCGGTAGTGCATCGCGACGCGTCCACATTACTATAGTAGTTAGCTCGTTTACATTCTGTTTTCGTTAGTTGCTACCGTGATCGGAAAATGGCTCGGAGATGCCTTTTGTGCATAGTACGGTTTACTACTTGCTTGTTGAGCTGGCTAGAACCAGTTTAAAACCCACGTTACTGGCTCGTTTATTTTAGTGCATCTAGCCCTGATCCAGGCCCGGAGCAGGGCCGCGCCCCCCCCCCCCCCCCCCCCCCCCCCCCCCCCCCCCCAGGATCGCTGTTGCTCCCCGCCCACCACATCTGTAAATACCATGGCTGGCAGGGATCCCAAGGCCCTGCCAGCAGAAGAGCCTTCCTCCAGAGCTTCTCTTCTTCACTCTGCCCTGTGGCCTGCCCCTGCGGCTGCTTTTCTCTCAGGTCACCATGCTTGGTTTCAAAACCGAGCGTACGCAGCCTGAGGGGAAAAGCAGACACTTGGCACAGGAAATGCGGCAGAGTGAAGAAGAGAAGCGCTGGAGGAAGGCTGTTCTGCTGGAGGGGCCTGGGGGGAACCCCACCATCCTGCTGTGTCTGCTCCTCCAGGTCCTCCCCAGCCTCCAAGGGGGACCCGGAGCCGGAGTTTTCTCTCTCCTGCTCCTGTCAGGACGTGATCACCTGGGCCCCTGCAGGAGAGAGAAAGAGAGACACAGACCCCGGCGCCAGGCACCCCCATAGAGAAACAAGTCAGATGCTAAAGAAGAGATTTAATTTACATAGACACCATATGAAAAATGCCACTACTAATAAAGAAGTCACGCCTCTGGGGAAGCGCTTTACAGAACCAGAACACTGTACCAGTGATTTCATGGTGAGAATCCTGAAAGGGAACTTTAAAACAATACAGGAACGTGAGACCTTTGAAGTCAGAATGATTAAATATTTGGACACCCACCAGACAGGACTTAACAAAGATCTGGGTTTTCTAGCCCATTATAAACCATAAAATTGTACTGCTTTGTCACTCTCCTATCTCCATGCATACCTCCCTGTCCCTCTTCCTGTCTCTCAGCTATCCACCCCCAATCCTGTTAGACTGTCACTGAAATGCTTTGATGTTTCACTTACATATACTGTCATCTACCAACATTTGCTTATTTCCGATCTGATGAAGAAGGGCAACCTTCGAAAGCTAATCAAGAAATGTATTAAGTTATGTCCAATAAAAAAGGTGTCATCTTATTTTCTTTTCCATGTTTTATTTTGTTTTATTTCTATTGATTAATTAAACTCTGGAATTCGTTGCCTGCGAATGTAGTAAAAGCAGTTAGCGGGATTTAAAAAAGGTTTGGATGACCTGCGCCTACACGACCTCAGGCCATTTTTCAGCACACCTTGCAGTCAGTGAAATAATCGGGCTACCTCTGCTACGGTTGTAGTATCTCATTCTGCAGGCTGCTCTGTTCCTGATCAAAGTAAGACAGATGTGAGTAGCAAATGGCCAACACAGGGAACAGATGATTAGCCCACAGGCTTTTGTCTGAAGAGTTTCTGTGAATCTTTCTGGGTGACTCCAGCTACAGAAGCTGTACTGCAAATTCTTTGGGAGTATCACTGGAATTTATTGAGAAAAATGTTCCATAGTCACTGCATGTCAGACTTAGCTGATTTATATCTTTTTTTTTTTTTTTTTCAAACTGGCAGTTTCCATTTGCGCTTGAAACCAGAGTTCAAATCCAGCACCATGAGCCTTCATTTGGAATTTGCCCCAGTTTTATATAGCAGCAAACAGCATGGACGGTGCTGGGCCCTAAATGCAGCCACTAGGTGTCACCATTGTGCAGTTATGTCTGTTTATTTCTCTTGATAAACCACAAATCATGAAGTACCTTTGCACTTTACAATTACTAAAAAAAAACCCAAATTAAATAGCAAACCAGGCTAGGCTTCCAGAGTAGAGAGGTAATAAATGAATAGAAAGAGTGTGAGTTAAAGCAACAATCATCTGGCCTGAGTTACTCCAGGGGTCTGCAGAAGGAATGATATTACCATCAGGGGAAACCGCTCACTCTGGCTATGAAAAGAAATATGCTTTAAGGTCCTATTAACGTTTTCTAAGCAAGGATTCTATTCTCTAATCAGAACCAACAGACTTAGCCATCCCCAATTTTGCTTAATGATACCCCTGTCCCCCTGGTACATGCCACCCGTCTTCTGGAAGCCATTATTTATTTATTTTGCTGCATTTGTATCCCACATTTTCCCACCTGTTTGCAGGCTCAATGTGGCTTACATTATATAGCAATGGCATCACCATTAACAGAGTAAGAGGTTCAGCATATTGTTACAATTAATGTGCAAGAATATCAGGTAAATAGGGTAAATAAAATGATAATACATAACATATAAGTGAGAGCAGGATAAGATATAATGTTCAATAATGATAAGTACATAAGTAATGCCACACTGGGAAAAGACCAAGGGTCCACCGAGCCCAGCATCCTGTCCACGACAGCGGCCAATCCAAGCCAAGGGCACTTGGCAAGCTGCCCAAACATACAAACATTCTATACATGTTATTCCTGGAACTGTGGATTTTTCCCAAGTCCATAAATCACTAATTTATGGACTTGTCCTTTAGGAACCCGTCTAACCCCTTTTTAAACTCTGCTAAGCTAACCGCCTTCACCACGTTCTCCGGCAACGAATTCCAGAATTTAATTATGCGTTGGGTGAAGAAACATTTTCTCCAATTTGTTTTAAATGTACTACACTGTAGTTTCATCGCATGCCCCCTAGTCCTAGTATTTTTGGAAAGCGTGAACAGACGCTTCACATCCACCTGTTCCACTCCACTCAATATTTTATATACCTCTGTCATTAATATTAGTTGGTTCTGGTATAGATTAGGAATCGTCATTAAGGAGGATTCTTTTTGTACGTCTCTTTGAACAAATCCACGCTTCAGTAACTTCCGGAAGGTTGTCAAGTCGTGTGCTGTTTTTATCGTATTCGGTAGTTTATTCCATAATTGTGTACAGAGGTATGCGAAGTTAGATGCGTGTATTGATTTGTATTTAAGTCCTCTGCAATTGGGGTAGTGGAGGCTTAGGAAAGTACATGATGAACTTTTGGTATATCGTGCTGGTAAGTCAGTTAGGTCTGACATGTATGATGGGGCCTCTCCATGAATGATTTTATGAGTTAAGGTGCAGATTTTGAACGCAATTCGATCTTTTCATGGAATCCAATGTAATTTTTCTCTAAGGGGTTTGGCGCTTTCAGGTTTCGAAATCTTCATATTATAGATTCCGAACTTACCTTTTGCGATCAGATCAGCCAAGTACATAAGTACACAAGTAATCCCATACTGGGAAAAGACCAAGGGCCCATCGAGCCCAGCATCTTGTCCACGACAGCGGCCAATCCAGGCCAAGGGCACCTGGCAAGCTTCCCAAACGTACAAACATTCTATACATGTTATTCCTGGGATTTTGGATTTTTCCAAGTCCGTTTAGTAGCGGTTTATGGACTTGTCCTTTAGGAAACCGTCCAACCCCTTTTTAAACTCTGCTAAGCTAACCGCCTTCACCACATTTTCCGGCAATGAATTCCAGAGTTTAATTACACGTTGGGTGAAGGAAAAATTTCTCAGATTTGTTTTAAATTTACTACACTGTAGTTTCATCTCATGCCCCCTAGTCCTAGTATTTTTGGAAAGCGTGAACAGACGCTTCACATCCACCTGTTCCACTCCACTCATTATTTTATTTACCTCTATCATGTCTCCCCTCAGCCGTCTCTTCTCCAAGCTGAATAGCCCTAGCCTCCTTAATCTTTCTTCATAGGGACGTTGTCCCATCCACGCTATCATTTTAGTCGCCCTTCGCTGCACCTTTTCCAATTCTACTATATCTTTCTTGAGATGCGGCGACCAGAATTGAACACAATACTCAAGGTGCGGTCGCACCATGGAGCGATACAACGGCATTATAACATCCTCACACCTGTTTTCCATACCTTTCCTAATAATACCCAACATTCTATTCGCTTTCCTAGCCACAGCAGCACACTGAGCAGAAGGTTTCAGTGTGTTATCGACGACGACACCCAGATCCCTTTCTTGGTCCGTAACTCCTAACGTGGAACCTTGCATGACGTAGCTATAATTCGGGTTCTTTTTTCCCACATGCATCACCTTGCACTTGCTCACATTAAACGTCATCTGCCATTTAGCCGCCCAATCTCGTAAGGTCCTCTTGTAATTTTTCACAATCCTGTCGCGAGTTAACGACTTTGAATAACTTTGTGTCATCAGCAAATTTAATTACCTCGCTAGATACTCCCATCTCTAAATCATTTATAAATATATTAAAAAGCAGCGGTCCTAGCACAGACCCCTGAGGAACCCCACTAACTACCCTTCTCCATTGTGAATACTGTCCATTTAACCCCACTCTCTGTTTCCTATCCTTCAACCAGTTTTTAATCCACAATAGGACATTTCCTCCTATCCCATGACCCTCCAATTTCCTCTGTAGCCTTTCATGAGGTACCTTGTCAAACGCCTTTGAAAATCCAGATACACAATATCAACCGGCTCCCCTTTGTCCACATGTTTGTTTACTCCTTCAAAGAATTGAAGTAAATTGGTCAGGCAAGATTTCCCCACACAAAAGCCGTGCTGACTCGGTCTCAGTAATCCATGTCCTCGGATGTGCTCTGTAATTTTGTTTTTAATAATAGCCTCTACCATTTTCCCCCGGCACCGACGTCAGACTCACCGGTCTATAATTTCCCGGATCTCCCCTGGAGCCTTTTTTAAAAATGGGCGTTACATTGGCCACCCTCCAATCTTCCGGTACCACGCTCGATTTTAAGGATAAGTTGCATATCACTAGAGTAGTGCGGTACAGTTTCTGTAAACTTTGCCTCATCAGATCAATCCAAACCTTATTACACTCCTCCGCATTAAACATTCTCACGCACTCACTGGTGATTAGTCAGCTCGACTATTGTAATTCTCTATATATGGGCCTCCGGTTTAAGAATCGACTCAGGTTACAGTTAATTCCAAATACTGCCATTAATCTCATCAGCCACCTTCGGAAGTTTGATCATGTTACACCTTCTCCTTGAGAGGCACATCTAAGTTTTTTGTACCTGGTGCAATGGAGGGTTAAGGGGTCCTTTTACAAAGGTGAGCTGAAAAATGGCTTATACTAGTGTAGGCATGGGTTTTGGGCATGCGTCAATCCATTTTTCAGCGCACCTGTGAAAGAGGCCTTTTTTTGGCCGAAAATGGACATGCGGCAAAATGAAAATTGCCGTGCGTCCATTTTGGGTCTGAGATCTTACCGCCAGCCATTGACCTAGAGGTAAAGAATCCGGGCGGTAATGACCTACACGTGCCAAACCCCTTCGCAAAAAACTACACTGGCTCCCAATCAAAATCTGTACTACGGTTCATAAACTCATATACGGTGAAGCACAAGATTACATGACAGACCTAATCAACCTACCAGCCAGAAACTCATCCATATCAACACGAACGTACCTAAGTCTGCACTACCCAAGCTGCAAAGGACTCAAATACAAATCAACTTATGCATCCAGTTTTTCCTACATCAACACACAACTATGGAACGCAGTACCATAAGACTTGAAAACCATATACGACCATCTACACTTCAGAAAGACACTCAAGACCCACCTGTTTAAAAAGGCATACCCTACAGATCCAACGTAAATGCCTGATCTCTGCGACACAACAACGCAAACGTTCGTAATGGCCATCACCGAACTCTCCCGTCGAACGATTCCTCTATGTGGTCCTACCACATGAACCCTACCCTATCACAACTTCACCTTGTATTTATATACAACGGAGTCTGCAACTGCTCTCCGGCACTATGTAAGCCACATTGAACCTACAAAGAGGTGGGAAAATGTGGGATACAAATGTAATAAATAAATAAATGCCATTTGGTGCGTGTCCGTTACTCATGTCTGAAAATAACTAATATTTTTCAGATATGCGTATCGGATGCGAGCCAAAGATGAAATTTCCGCAAGACCCAATCTGTAGTCAGGTGGTCACTCCGTTTTGGCGCACCTTGGGCATGCATAGATGCTTACATGGCTTACTAAAGGACCCCTAAGTGACTTGTCCAAGGTGACAAGGAGTTGACGTGGGAATTGAACCCAGATTGCCAGGATGAAAGCCCACTGCACTCTCCATTAGACAACTCCTCCACTCCAGCTTCCAAAAATATCAAAATAGTTTACAATAATATATAAATATAAAACAGAGCGAAAAGAACGCCATTAAAAATATGAAAATACCCAAGCGACAAGATTAAACTTTCCACACACATCCATCCTAAAGAGACAAAGGCACAGATTAACCCTCATCCAGTCACAATTCTTGTACAAATGCCTTTTGAAGAAGGTAACTCTTAAATCTCCCCTTAAATAAAAATGATTTCTCCTGCTTCCATTGGATCTGACTCTGTGGGTGCTGTGGGTGCTTGAGCACCCCCAATATTGAGAAAATTCATTGTATGTGTTCAAGGAGGGTTATTTACATTGGGTTTAGCACCTCCAATAATTTTGAAAAGTTGACTCCTATGCCTGCCTCAACTCCAGAGGGAGTTGATTCCATAACAGTGGGGCTTTCCAATAGAAAGCGCTTTCCCTAGTGACGGTTAGTCTAGCTCAAGCATTCCCTAGTTGCCCCTGATTTCAAGTTCTTCCCTAGCAAATAAGGTTGAACTAATGACCTTTTGTACACAATTTTATGCAATAAATTAAAAATGCCCTAAATTCCACCGGTAACCAATGGAACTGTAAATATAGAGGAGTCACCTGTTCTCTGGTTCCAATACCATCTACATAAGTACATAAGTGCGACAGACCGAAGGAACATCAAACCCAGTATCCTGTTTCCAACAGTAGCCAATCCAGGTCACAAGTACCTGCAAGATCCCAAAACAGTACAATACATTTTGTGCTGCTTATCCCAGAATTAAGTAGGGGATGTCTCCAAGTCTATTTTAATAATGGCTTATGGACTTATTTGTTAGGAAGCGTTCTAAACCTTTTTAAAACCCCGCTAAGCTAACCGCTTTTACCACAGTCTCTGGCAACGAATTCCAGAGTTTAATTACACGTTGAGTGAAGAAATATTTGCTCTGATTCAGATTAAATTTACTACTTTGTAGCTTCATTTAGTGCCCCCTAATCCTAGTAGACTAGCAGACGAGTAGCGGAATTCTGCAACGTTCTAATCCTCCTCAACAAGTGCCGAGGCAGACCAAAATATACCACATTTCCATAATCCATTCTGGTAGTTACAAAGGAAAGCACAAGCAAATGCAAGGTGACCGTGTCAAAACCAGATCTCACCACCCTCAAAATTTGGCAGTCAAACCAAAGTTCATTATCTATAATTGCCCTCAAGTACCGAAACGAATCACTTAAGGACACCTTCCCTTCCAAAAACATTGTTCCATACTACCACACCAGCAGTGGCGTAGCTAGGTGGGGCGCAGGGGGAGCGGTCGCTCCCCCAAACAGATTTTCAAAGAAAATGGCGCCTACGTGCCATAGGTTAAGCGCCTTTCCAGTCCCTGAAGGAACCGCGAGTTTGCTTCCCATCCCTGACCCGCCCCTCGCTTATTGGTTCACGCCACATACTGCCTGTCTGTCTCCCTGATCCCGACTTGACTGCGAAGTAATTAAAAGTAAGAAAAGAAAGCCACGCGTGGGGTCATGGCTGTGTTGCACCACTGCCGGTTTCCTCCCCTTCCCTGACCTGCCCCCCGCTTATTGGTTGGTGCCGCGACTGCCTCCCTGACTACTTGGCTGTGAAGTAAAAGTAACATAAGAAAGAAAGCCAGGTGCGGGATCATAGCAGCAGCTCTATGTGCGCCGATGCCAGTTTCCCAGGGCGCCTATTTTACAAATGTCTGCTCCCCCTGACCTCAAAACCTGGCTAAGCCTCTGCCCACCAGGACTACTACCCTGACCTCAACATCGCTTACAGGTCTCCACTTACAGAGACATTATATACGAACATTCACGACATTTCGTGTTCTTAGTCCAGGGAGCGGAACGCTTACCTACACCAACTTTCCTCAGTAGCCCAATTAAAAACTGAACTTAAAACCTTCCTGTTTCTTGATGCCCTACCCCTAGCCTCGTCCCCTAAAGTCAGTGGCGTACCAAGGGGGGGGGCCATGGGGGCGTTCCGCCCTGGGTGCACGCTGCTGGGGGGTGCCGCGGGGCGCGCCCGTCAGCTGAGTTCGCTAACTTCGCTGCAGCTCCCTCTGCCCTGGAACAGGTTACTTCCTGTTCCGGCCGGGGCAGAGGGAGCTGCAGCGAAGTTAGCGTAGTCAGCGAAGTCAGCTGACAGGCGCGCGCCGTGGCACCCCCCCCAGCGGCGTGCACCCAGGGGGGTGTCATTTCGCCAGGGGTGGAGGTGTCATTTCGCCGGAGGGGGTCCGCACTGCACCCGAGGGGGGGCGCATCGGCGATCCGCCCCGGGTGTCATGCAGGCTAGGATCGCCACTGCCTAAAGTGCCCCTTTCTGCACATTTGAAGCTGTGAACCCGGTGATCCCACTTGGGGTTCTATAACTTGAATTTGCCACCCTATCATTCTTCCCCTACCCCTCTTTTTTATCAACAATTGTAGTTCTACCCTTCTCACCTCCTGTCTGCTGAATACCGGATGTCTGCTTTTCCTATTTGTTTAGACTCTTCTCTCCCTGGTAGTTTGTACTGTCGGGCGGGTTAATAAATCTTAATAAACTTGATTCTAATGTGAATTTTAAGGGTAGGGTTTTCCACAGAACTGGCGTCATTTCTCTGAATACACAGGGCCTGATATTCAGCCGGCGACTGTTCACCACCGTCGTTAAACCCAGCGTACGACATTGAATATCACGCTTTATTTTGGCTGCTAAAAAGTTAACTGGCTATGCCGATATTCAGCGCTAGGTAGTTAACTTTTTAGCATTCAAAGATAGGCCTGATATTTAAGCGCCCTATTTTGTCTGCTCAAAATAGCTGGTTAGGAGCTGCATATCCACGTGTAACTGGCTATGTTATGTGATATAGCTGGTTAGTGGTTAGCCAGCTTTTCCTACATAAGCACACAACTATGGAACGCATTACCAAAAGCCGTGAAAACAACGTATGATCACCTGAACTTCTGGAAATCATTAAAAACTAACCTGTTCAAAAAGGCATACCCTACCGACCCAACTTAAATGCCTGAACCCTGCAACACAACGAAACCAAAGCTCGTAATGGACATAAAATAACTCTTCCTCTCTATGATTCCCTAATGTGTCTGTTACACACGAACCTTATTCTACCACAACATTACTGTATTTGTTCAAACTGGAATTGGCGAATGCCTCTACAGTACTATGTAAGCCACATTGAGCCTGCAAATAGGTGGGAAAATGTGGGATACAAATGTAACAAATGAATAAATTTGTGAGAGATAACTGGTGATCTCTCACTGAATATACACTGTTAAGCGCTTAAACCCTATTTAAATGGCCGGGATCCATTCCTGGCCCGTTAAATAGTTTTAAGTATTGTCTAGTCATCTCAAAGTGGACTGAGGTATAAGAAGGGGTACGATCAGATTGTAACTCAGAAATGATGGGGTTCACTGGAAGTCAATGTTGCTCTTTCAGCAGGAGGCTCTCATAATCTGTTTTTGTTTCCCCCCCCCCTCTCCAAAAGAAATCAGATAGTGGCATTATGAGCTAACCTCCTCGGTCTATAACAGGTCACCTAAAGGTCAATGCCAAGATGCACACTTAAGTTATAGAGCGCATGACTGTTACAGGTACGTGTGTAAGTGCTGGTTGGGTGCTAATTGGGTGTTCTATAACTATAGTGTGTAACTCACTTAAGTGCGTAAATGCAAGGAGGCATTCGCAGGGAGAGGTAAAGGGGCGGGGCATAGGCATGTCCAACAATTATGTGCGGAACTTATAGAATACTGTAAGGGGGAAATTCTATAAATGGCGATTAAAATACGGCGCTGGAAAAAAATCGTCACCAGGCGTGATTCTATGACGAACACCTTCCATTTATAGAATCACTTACACCAATTCCTGCATCTGTCTTTTAACGCCTGCTGAAACCTGGTGTAATTGCCAGTGCTCAAGTTAGGTGCGCTGTTGCAGTATTCTGTAAATGCCCATAGCCATGCCCCCTCTTGGGATACACGCTACTAGAGGTAGGCACCATGCCTTATAGAATAGCGCACAGCCAATTAACTTCAGTAAGGGCCCATTACTCAATTAAGTTGCATTCACATCTTGGGCAGACACCCAAATTTGGGTGTACAACTCTGGGAGCTGTTTATAGTTACGCGCTAAACTTCCACAGGTAGGTACACATATTTAAGCCTGCTATTGACATGGTGTGAATGGGTGAGCCTAAATGTTGGTATTGAAATATCATCTTGTGCCCTCTGGGCACCTAATTGCACTCAGCACACTGCATCTCGGAGCCTAACTTTGGAATCCTGTATAGAATTGCTTGATCAAAGATGAATGTCAACCTTTGTGAAGTGCATTGCAGTAGTCTAATAGTTTAATACCAGTGACTAGGCCAGTGTTGTTGTGTTGAGATGTCTAAAATCCCCTGAACCAATCAAAGCAGTCGGAGAAGCATAAAAGGACCTTGTAATCATGCTGTAGGAAGCTGTAGGTCAAATGAAAGGTGTCTCTGTAGGATCTCATCTACTACTTTGATAGAATCCTTAGGGGAAGAGGGCTTCCATTAAGGGTTGGTGAGTAGGGAAATATTTCAGTGCCTACATGATTGGAAAAGGTGCAGCGAAGGGCGACAAAAATGATAGCGGGTATGGGACGACTTCCCTATGAAGAAAGACTAAGGAGGTTAGCGCTTTTCAGCTTGGAGGAAAGACGGCTGAGGGGAGACATGATAGAGGTATATAAAATAATGAGTGGAGTGGAACAGGTGGATGTGAAGCATCTGTTCACGCTTTGCAAAAATACTAGGACTAGGGGGCATGCGATGAAACTACAGTGTAGTAAATTTAAAACAAATCAGAGAAACTTTCTTTTCACCCAACACATAATTAAACTCTGGAATTCGTTGCCGGGGAACGTGGTGAAGGCGGTTGGCTTAGCAGAGTTTAAAAAGGGGTTGGACGGTTTCCTAAAGGATAAGTCCATAGACCGCTACTAAATGGACTTGGGAAAAGTCCACAATTCCGGGAATAACATGTATAAAATGTTTGTACGTTTGGGTAGCTTGCCAGGTGCCCTTGACCTGGATTGGCCGCTGTCAGGGACAGGATGCTGGGCTCGATGGACCTTTGGTCTTTTCCCAGTATGGCATTACTTATGTACTTATTTTATGCCATCCAGTCTGCCAGTGCTTCAAGACGCTTGGTGATACATGTGTGTAATTATAAAATATATGGACATTGGCAGAGTACCTACACACTTTTACACCTTGAGAGCAGGTCTACATTTGCAGGAGAGAATTTTTTTCTGACTGGAATCCATTATAAACGCCATATATGAACAGACAAGACCTATATGAGCAGTTTCTCTCTCTCTCTCTCTCTCTCCATACATATCAAGGAACTGTTCATATAGGCAGTCTGAGGTGGTCCTCACATGGTTAAAACAATTTGTCCTACATGAAAAAAAAGTGATTCCAGAGGTATAAATAAAGTTGATGAATCTCAATGAAACTTAACTTGAACAGCTGTTCCATGTGTTTCTGTAACCCCCCCCCCCCCCTAGGCTTTGGTAAATGATATCCAGACAATACAACCCAGTCTGACCAGCGTTAATGAAGTTGGGAAGAGGCTGAAGAAAGAAGCAGAGCCAGAGTTTGCATCGCAGTTGGAAAAGGAAGTCAAAGACCTCAATACTCAGTGGGAGCACATCTGTAAACAGGTAGGGGAGCACCACATGCAAAATCAGTTTTGCTGCGAGGGTAATTAAACTCTGGGATTCATTGCCAGAGAATGTGGTAAAGTCATTTAGCTTAGCAGGGTTTAAAAAAAAGGTTTGGCTGGCTTTCTGGGATAAGCAGCGTAAAATGTATTGAACTTTTTTTGTGATCTTGCCAGGTATTTGTGACCTGGATCGGCCACTGTTAGAAACAGACTTCTGTTTTCGGTTTGTTTTCCCATTTGCTCTTTTGTATTGATCTGTATTGATTGTCTACTTTGCCTCTTTTGGTTGTACTCCTTATGTAGAAGTGTTTAGGGCACTCAATGGCTCTTTTGCTTTTCACATAAAGGCCTTTGCTAAGAAGGAAGCGCTGAAGGGCGGACTGGATAAGACAGTGAGCCTGCGGAAGGATTTGTCCGAGATGCAGGAGTGGATAACGCAAGCGGAAGAGGACTACCTGCAAAGAGATTTTGAGTACAAAACTCCGGAAGAATTGCAAAATGCAGTTGAGGAGTTGAAGGTGAGCCTGTAGGTTGATTCGCTCGTTTATAGGTGGAAATGCATTTCTGGTGCCCTGATGAATGTGTTCCAATCTCTGATCTTCTGCATTCTAAAGCCCTTTGTCTCTCCTTAGAGTTACATCTAATCTCGATGTACTTTTACACTTGACTTTCTTTTTGTTTTAATTGCCTTGTAGGAATCCTTCTATTCACTACTGGTTTAATTAAGGAACTTCCCAAGAAATCAGCTGTTAAATTAAAAACCTAACTGCCAGATAATTACTTGATAACCCTTCCTGAAGCCTGCTTGATATATTAAGCAATAAATTATACAGAAAACAACTTGCTACTTCAAACTGATTCACAGTTTGATGTGGGTCAGTGGTTGTTTTGGCTGGAAGCAATCTCTTGTTAATTACCTTGTTGAGAGCTGGAAGAAAATAGCCCTGGGAAGTTCCGCTTTCTTTTGTGGGGTCTTTGGCTATAACATCGTAAAAGTGATGTAAGGGGCATTTCTGTATATTGGGAAACCTACAGGAGGGATTTCTATAACAGGGTGCTACCATTTACTACTACTACTATTTATCATTTCTATAGCGCTACAAGGCATACGCAGCGCTGTACACCATACACAAAAAGACAGTCCCTGCTCAAAGAGCTTACAATCTAGATAAGACAGGCAAACGGACAGAACGATTAAGGGTAAGGGAATAAATAAGTGAGGATAAAGGACAGGGTGAGTGAGTAGTGGTTAGGGGTCAAAAGCAGTGGTAAAGAGGTGGGCTTTAAGTTTGGACTTGAAAACGGCCAAGGACGGGGCTAGACGCACAGGCTCAGGAAGTCTATTCCAGGCATGAGGTGCAGCAAGACAAAAGGAACGGAGTCTAGAATTAGCAGTAGAGGAGAAGGGGACGGATAAGAGAGATTTATCTACAGTACGGAGTACTCGAGGGGGGGCGTAGAGAGAGACGAGAGTGGAGAGGTACTGGGGAGCGGCAGAGTGAATACACTTATAAGTCAATAAGAGAAGTTTGAACTGAATACGGAAACGGATAGGGAGCCAGTGAAGTGACTTCAGGAGGGGGCTAATGTGAGCATAGCGACTTTTGCGGAAAACGAGTCGCGCAGCAGAGTTTTGGACTGATTGAAGAGGAGAGAGGTGGCTAAGAGGGAGGCCGGTGAGAAGCAGGTTACAATAATCAAGACGAGAGGTGATAAGAGTGTGGATAAGGGTTCTGGTAGAGTGATCGGAGATGAAGGGACGGATTTTGCTAATGTTATAGAGAAAGAAACGACAGGTTTTGGCAATCTGTTGAATATGAGCAGAGAAGGAGAGAGAGGAGTCAAAGATGACACCAAGGTTCCAAGCAGATGAGACAGGGAGAATGAGAGTGTTATCCACAGAAATAGAGAAAGGGGGGAGAGGAGAGGTAGGTTTAGGGGGAAAGATGAGAAGCTCGGTTTTGGCCATGTTAAGTTTTAGGTGACGGTGGGACATCCAGGCAGCGATGTCAGATAGGCAGGCTGAAACCTCAGTCTGGATGCTGGTTGAGATTTCAGGGGTAGAGAGGTAAATTTGGGAGTCATCAACATAGAGATGGTATTGAAAGCCATGGGATGATATCAGAGAGCCAAGGGAAGAAGTGTAGATGGAGAACAGGAGAGGGCCGAGAACAGAACCCTGAGGTACACCGGTTGGTACCATTTAGACACCAGCATTAAGGGCCAGATTCTATATATGACGCTAAAAAAAATCTGTGCCTAAGCGTATTCTGTAAGCGGCACCTTGGACCATTCTGCTAATTTTTGGAGATCTCTTCTCATGGCTTCTACTCCCTCCGGGTTATCCACTCTATTGGCTATCTTCCTGTCATCTGCAAAATGGCAAACCTTTTCTTTTAACCCTTCAGCAATGTCTCTCACAAGTACATTAAACAGAATCAGCCCAAGCACTGACCCTTGAGGCACTCCACTGCTCACCTTCATTTCCACCGAGCGGATTCCATTTACTACCACCCTCTGTCGTCTGTCGGTCAACCAATTTCTTCAGCACTCGGACGCACCATGGGTGTGGGCATGGGACTTTAACGAAACCATGGATATTCAGCTAAATTGATCGGGGACGGGGACTCACATAGGGGAGAGCGGTAGTTTACCATTACTGTGTAACTCATTAAAATTAGTGGGCCCGTGGCGCTTACTACATCCTTCTACGAAAGATTATACGCACCAATCGAAAGCGCACCAAACGTGGTCTCGTTTGGATTATGTGCTGGTGGCCCAGTCATTATTCTTTAGAGTCACGCAAGCAGAGAAAGGACCCATGGAAGTGTCGGACCGCTCGTTAATTTGAGTGGATCTAACATACGATATACATAGTAACATAGTAACATAGTAGATGACGGCAGAAAAAGACCTGCACGGTCCATCTAGTCTGCCCACGATAAACTCATAAGTGTATACCTTACCTTGATTTGTACCTGTCTTTTTCAGGGCACAGACCGTATAAGTCTGTGCAGCAGTATTTCCCGCCTCCCAACCACCAGTCCCGCCTCCCATCACCGGCTCTGGCACAGACCCCGTATAAGTCTGCCCTCCCCCATCCTAGCCTCTCAACCACCAACCCCTCTTCCCCCCGCCACCCAAATTTCAGCTAAGCTTCTGTGGATCCATTCCTTCTGCACAGGATTCCTTTATGCCTGTCCCACGCATGCTTGAATTCCATTACCGTTTTCATCTCCACCACCTCCCGCGGGAGGGCATTCCAAGCGTTCACCACCCTCTCCGTGAAGAAATACTTCCTGACATCTTTCCTGAGTCTGCCCCCCTTCAATCTCATTTCATGTCCTCTCGTTCTACCGCCTTCCCATCTCCGGAAAAGATTCGTTTGCGGATTAATACCTTTCAAATATTTGAACGTCTGTATCATATCACTCCTGTTCCTCCTTTCCTCCAGAGTATACATGTTCAGGTCAGCAAGTTTCTCTTCATACGTCTTGGAACGCAACTCCCATACCATCCTCGTAGCTTTTCTTTGTACCGCTTCCATTTTATTAACATCCTTCGCAAGGTACGGCCTCCAAAACTGAACACAATACTTCAGATATGCCGGGGGAGTTGGGCTGTTCCTGGAGATTCCCCTGTTTCTTATATAAAGATGCGCAATTTGCTAAATATATTAAAGAACAATAGGAAACCACTTTGGGTCCAAAGTCTAGCTGGTTAGTTTGAATATTGGGCCCGCAAATATTCAAACTCTGGCTGGCTAAGATTAGCAGCCAAATCGGACTGCCTAAATAGCAGTCCAACCTTTCGCCGCTATGAACTTAACCGGCCAGTGCTGAATATTCACTTAGCCAGTTAAGTTTGAGCCGGCCCAAAAAAAAAAAAAGAGAGATATTCAATGCATTGAATATCCAGGGTCAGCAGCCATCCCAGCACTTATGCAGGCCTGTGGTTTAAATGTCGGGCCCATTATGTCTTAATGCAGTGTTTGCAGTGTGATCCAAGCCAGGGAATAAAATTGAATTGATTTGTACATCAGAGCAGCTCTAGTCGCATTCAGCATCTGCTTTAGTGAGTGCATGATTTGTGTCCATAATGAATTTTAGGTAAAAACAACAGAAACCCAAACAAAACCAAAATGCAATTTCAGTTGTATTTTCTTTTGCATTGATTTCTGCAAAGCTAATTAAATTGAACAAAAATGATCTTTAGACCTGTAGTTTATGAAGTAGTGGAGGAGCAGGATTACATTCGCCACAAGCATATTGTTTTTAGGTATGTGTATATGTCGTTGGCTATGTTAATGTACTGTATAATACAGGAAACTTGATAACATAGTAACTGCTGACAGAAAAGAAGCTACAGAACCATCCATTCTGATCAGTTCTCTTCATTTCCCGTTTCCTGTCACTTTAGATAGCTTAACGTATGCATTCCCAACACCAGCTTTCATCTGACCCCTGCACACAGATAAATAAATATCTTCTAGTCAAGCTCTCAATTCTGTTCCTACCATCAGGGGCATAGCCAGACCTGGTGGTGGGAGGGGACCATAGCCTGAGGTGGGGGGAGCAATTTTGGTGTGCCACTCCACCGCCGCCCCCTCCCTCTGCTCCCCACCCACTGCTGCAGCTGGTGGGGTCCCCAAACCACCGCCAGCTGAAGCCTTCTCCAGCGCTGGTCTCTGGCACCATTACGTTGCCTACCCTGCTCTCTCTTTCCCCTCACATCCTGTATGCTTCTTTTAGTGAAACTGAGCATGCTGAATTGCACTAAAAGGAACCTGCAGGATGTGAGGGGGAAGAAAGAGCAGGGCAGGCAACGCGGCGGCACTGGAGACCGGCGCTAGACAAGGCTTCAGCTGGTGAGGGTTGGGAACCCTCGACAGCAAAACCAGGGGCCCAGAGGAATTTGAAGGGGGCCCAGACCCCCATGGCCCCACGTAGCTATGCCATTGCCTACCACTACCCTCTCTGGAAGTGGCATTTTAGAAGGCCTTCACATCTGTCTCAGAGAGGTTCTTTGGGCATCTCCTCACCATCTGAGAGGCCATGGTGCCTACAGGAACTGGTAGGGGAATATCTGGCCCAAGGTCTCATCTCAGGAAAGGCCCCACTCATAGATGCCCTACAGCCAAAGCCCAGCTAATGTCCTACTTGGGAATTGTAGGAGGGTGACTAGCTGAACTTGAACAATGCCAGTCTCTCTGTATGTAACTACAGTAACCTGGACCTGAGAAGACAAAGCAGTTCAAAGAAACAGCATTGTGGGTCACAGGACAGGACTGATTGCTCAACTACATCACTACTGCACTTTTTATCCGTCCCCTGGTGGTTTACAATCTGTGCACAATCCTATAACAACGCTGCCTACAGATATCTGGTCCATGGGATAGTTGGGGCTAATGGGGCTGGATGGTACATGATATAAACATTTGTGGAAACCAGCATTCTGGGCCCCCAGTCCAGCTCCACACTGGAGCCTGGACCAAAGTTCCCATCACAGATGTCTCTTGAGAAAGAGGATAGATAGGCCTTTTAACTGCCGCCCCCAGGAACGGGACAGCAGCTCCTAGTTTCAGCAGGCGCCCAGCCCAATATACCTCCTACTCCTCCTCCCTGCAGACCCACAGCAATTTGACAGACCGCATACAGCTAATTTAAATAAAGGTTTGTTGTCTTGCACTAGCCACCAGTGTGGTACCAACCAGCTGGTGTTCCTAGGCAGTGCCCAGACTAAAGTTTACTCTCTGTTCATACTGCCTTGCCTACAACCGGCATGGCTGATGGCTTAGGAAGATGCAAACAGCTGCTTCCTATACATGTTTACATTTTTAAAACAACATATAAAATTACAGGTGAGGGAAGGGAAAACAACTATATACAAATGTGGGGGATATATTAGACATTAAGAAACCCTTTTACCTTAACCCAACTTGACTGATTCTTAGCTTCCCTATCCCACTACAACATTTTTTGTACTTGTCCCCTACCGAACTTGGTGAATGCCTTTACGGTATTATGTAAGCCACATTGAGCCTGCAATGTGTTTGTTACATTTGTTACATTTGTATCCCACATTTGTATATATGGAGGGAAAGGAATTAATATACACATGTCTGTTGTCTCACAATAGCAACTAGTCAGGTACAAACCAGCAGACGTCCTTTGCCATTGCACAGACTAGAGTTTACTCTGTGTTCAGCAGGCCAGAGGGCATGAGATAAGTCTAGGAATGGTGCATACACTGAGGCATTATCCAGCACATTTCCCCCCACACCCCCAGCAGGTGCTTGACCCTCCCACTGCAACTGCACCACAGACAGCAGATGGGAACCAAGCAGATCCTGTGTGGCCTCAGCAGCAGCCTCAGGAAATCCTAAAGGGCCATGGTCTCAGGGTCTGCTGAATGTGAGGGCCAAGACAGGGATACAGTCACATGATATTGTAAACCTCAGCACTGGCAATGGTTAGGCATATGACCCAAGCTTAGTGGAGTTTAACAGAAATGGAGATTTTGAGGCAACAAAAACAGATGAAGAGGAAGGTGAAGGGCAAAGTTGCAGAGAATCTGCCGGATGTGACCACTGTGAACCTCAGCCCCGAGGAGCACATGGAGCAGAGACCCATTCCCAGGGACGCCAACCCCCACCCATCTTCTCATGAAGGCAGCCACAAAAGGATGTGTCCACTGGGTTATGATCTGCACTTATCCCCACAGCCCTAGCCACTTTAGCCTTTCCTCATAGGGAAGTCGTCCCATCCCCTTTATCATTTTTGTCGCCCTTCTCTTTACCCTTTCTGATTCCACAATATCTTTTTTGAGATATGGCAACCAGAATTGAACACAATATTCGAGGTGCGGTCGCACCATGGAGTGATACAAAGGCATTATAACGTTCTCATTTTTGTTTTCCATTCCTTTCCTAATAATACCTAACATTCTATTTCCCAACCTCACAGCTCTGGTTTTATTTCACCTTTTTTTTTCCTTTATGCGATTAACTTTCAGACCTTTGCTTCCCATTATAGATTAGGTTTCCATTGGCAGCTTATTTATTGCAACTTGGGTTTTGTCCTTTCAGAGAGCAAAAGAGGAAGCCTTGCAGAAGGAAGGGAAAGTGGAGCTGCTGAGCGACTCGGTGAACAATTTCATAGCCAGAGCACCTCCAGCGGCTCACGAGGGCTTAACAAAGGAACTCGACACACTAGTGACCAACTACAAGCAACTGTGCAGCAGGCTGAACGGAAAGTGCAAGACTTTGGAGGCTAGTTCTTCTCTCGATCTTTGGAAATGCATGCATTTATTAAGCAAATACATTTCAGAAAAGGGCAAAGTAACGTGCTAGTGCTCCTTAAAGATTAAAATATGAAAATAAAGCGATACCTTTTTATTGGACTAACAATACATTTTTTAACTAGCTCCTTCCTCCTTCCCTCCTCCCACACCTTTCCCCCCTTTAGACTGTCATTGGAATGTTTTTGCTTTCCTTATATATTTTGATCTAAATGACATTTTTAATCCGCTAGATTCCTAAAAAGGTTCAAAGCTGCTTGTGACTTAAAAACATCAATAAAATATAACATCAATAAAATTACATATCATAACCTCACATAAGCACAAGTAATGTGTAAGTGTATTCTGATATTGTCTTCTTTTGTTTATACTGTCCTGATCTGAAAAAAAGGAGGTTTTGTCTTCCAAAAGCTAATCAAAAATATATATTTAGTCCCCCTTTAAACTGCTGTACTAATTTTTCCAAACTAGTTATTTCAGCCAGCAAGTCCCAGATTAAGTACATAAGTATTGCCATACTGGGACAGACCGAAGGTCCATCAAGTCCAGCATCCTGTTTCCAACAGTGGCCAATCCAGGTCACAAGTACCTGGCAGAAACCTAAAGAGTATCAACATTCCATGTAGAACCTCAAAGAGTAGCAAGATTCTAGAATTCTAAAGAATAACAAGATTCCATGCAGAATTTCAAAGTGTAGCAACATTCCATGTAGAACCCCAAAGAGCAGCAAGATTCCATTCAGAATCCCAAGTACATAAGTACATAAGTGTTGCCATACTGGGACAGACCGAAGATCCATCAAGCCCAGCATCCTGTTTCCAACAGTGGCCAATCCAGGTCATAAGTACCTGGGAGAAACCCAAAGAGTAGCAACATTCCATGTAGAACCCCAAAAGTAGCAACATTCCATGTAGAACCCCAAAGAGTAGCAAGATTCTAGAATTCTAAAGAATAACAAGATTCCATGCAGAATTTCAAAGTGTAGCAACATTCCATGTAGAACCCCAAAGAGCAGCAAGATTCCATTCAGAATCCCAAGTACATAAGTACATAAGTGTTGCCATACTGGGACAGACCGAAGATCCATCAAGCCCAGCATCCTGTTTCCAACAGTGGCCAATCCAGGTCATAAGTACCTGGGAGAAACCCAAAGAGTAGCAACATTCCATGTAGAACCCCAAAAGTAGCAACATTCCATGTAGAATCTCAAAGAGTAGCAACATTCCATGTAGAACCCCAAAGAGCAGCAAGATTCCATTCAGAATCCCAAGTACATAAGTGTTGCCATACTGGGACAGACCGAAGATCCATCAAGCCCAGCATCCTGTTTCCAACAGTGGCCAATCCAGGTCACAAGTACCTGGCAAGATCCCAAAACAGTACAATACATTTTATGCTGCTTTTCCTAGAAACAAGCTGTGGATTTTCCCCAAATCCATTTTAATAATGGTCTATGGACTTTTCCTTTAGGAAGCCATCTAAACTTTGGCCCCTCAGCTATATAGTAAGCCATATTGCTGAAAAACTGTAGCATCCTATCTATGTTAGTTGAATGTTCTAACGATGGTTATTAGGTGTATCATTAGTATTATGCTAACATTGTATTATATCTCTGGTATTTGAATTTCAGTACTGTTAAATATGTATATTTTTGTTACTGTTTCACGGTAGTTCCATTATTAGGTTTCAATTGACTGTTTTCAAGTTTACCTCATTTATTGTATTTATGTTTATTCTTGGTTATTTTACTCTTGTTATGCTGTTAACAAAATTGTAAGTTTTATGTTAAACTGTACCTGCTGTACATCGCCTTGGGTGAATCTCTTCATAACGGCAGTTAATAAAGCCCAATAAATAAGTGGCTCAGACCCAGCTTATCGCTGCAGGCTGAATGTTGGGTGGTTGGTATATAATTCCTTTAGCGCACAGCTGCTGGTGGGAAGGGGGGATATTGAGCCAGCGTAACTGCTTCTGCCTAAAGTTAGACCACTAACTGCAGACTTAACATTCTTAATTGTCAATATACAATTTGTGCAGCTTCCCAATGCCTATGTCAGAGATTTTCAACGTTTTGTGTCTCACGGCACACTTACATAGCACTAAATAGTCAAGGCACACCCCCAAGTCCAGCATTTTACCCCCCCCCCCCCCCACACAAATAGTCCAGCATTTACCTTCTCTTACCCCACCCCCACAAAAATAGTCCAGCATCTCTCCCTCCTATCCCCTCTCCAGCCAGCAAGCAGGCATCTCCCCTTGTCTCTCTTGACCTCCCCCCCCCCCACCCATCATGTACCTTTTAAATGTTTTCTTGTCTCTGGCGGTCAGTGGCAGGGAGCAGTGATTCATACAGCCTGCTTGCACCAATGCCGGAGCCTTCTCTCTGATGTCACTTCCTGCTTCCACATAGGCAGGAAGCATCAGATGGAATGCCGCAGGGTTGGTGCGAGCAGGCTGCATGAATTACTTCTCCTTGCCACCGTCCACTAGAGACAAGAAAACTTACTCCATTCTGGCACAAATTAAGCTGACCCAACTCCTGCGGCACACCTGGCGACCAGCTGCGGCACACCTATATGCCATGGCACAATGGTTGAAAAATGCTGGCCTAACTTCAGGTGAGCTGTAGAGAAATTACCAAGATGCTTGAACGAGGTTGCAGTCATCGGTACTGGAATGCCTGTGGCAGCTTTAGAAGAAAATGTTTGGCTACTTTTTAAAAGAGGATGAGGAATGGCTCTCATTCTCAATGTTTGTTTATTTATTTGTTACATTTGTATCCCACATTTCCCCAACTATTTGCAGGCTCAATGTGTCTTACATAGTACCGTATCGGCATTCACCAATTCTGGTATGAACAAGTACAGGTGATATTTTGGTAGTATAAGGGTCATATGTGACAGACTCGTTAGGGGATCTTAGAGAGGAAGAGGTCAGTTATGTCCATTATGTGCTTTGGTTTCGTTGTGTTGCAGGTATTCAGGCTTTTATGTTGGGTCGGTGGGGTATGCCTTTTTGAACAGGGTTGTTTTTAGTGATTTCCAGAAATTTAGGTGGTCATACGTTGTTTTTACGACTTTTGGCAGTGCGCTTAAATAGGAAAAGCTGGATGCATAAGTTGATTTGCATTTGAGTCCTTTGCAGCTTGGGTAGTGGAGATTTAGGTATGTTCGTGCTGATCCTGTTGTGTTTCTGGTTGGTAGGTCTATGAGGTCTGTCATGTATCCCGGGGTTTCGCCGTAAATAATTTTATCAACCAGGGTGCAGATTTTGAAAGCAATACGTTCTTTGATTGAGAGCCAGTGTAGTTTTTCTCGGAGGGGTTTGGCGCTTTCAAACCGCATTTTTCCAAATATAAGCCTGGCTGCTGTGTTTTGAGCGGTCTGAAGTTTCTTTATGATTTGTGCTTTGCAACCCGTATAATTCCATTGCAGTAGTCTGCGTGGCTTAGTACCATTGATTGAATCAAGTTGCGAAATATTTCCCTCGGGAAGAATGGTTTCATGCGTTTGAGTTTCCACATCGAGTGAAACATTTTCTTTATTGTAGATTTCGCTTGGTTCTCTAGTGAGAGGTTCCGGTCGATTGTAACGCCGAGAATTTTCAGGCTGTCTGAGATAGGAAGGGTGGAACCTGGGGTGTTGACGCTTGTGGGTTTATACGTATTGTATTGGGATGTGATAATGTTTACTTATGTGTCTGCTTTTCTTTTTTTTTCTCTCATGTCTGGTCTTTTCTCTGCAGGAAGTTTGGGCATGCTGGTGTGAGCTCTTGTCATATTTGGAAAAAGAGAATAAATGGTTAAATGACCTGGAGCAGAAGCTCAAGTCTACAGAGAAGATCAAGGGAGGGGCGGAAGAGATCACGCAGGTGCTGAAGGTAAGACGCATTTTAGTGCATTTCTGCTGAAATTATCCCATGAAGAACTCGGCCACTTAAATGGGGTGTGTAGAGAAGGCCACAGCTGATTCTCTAGAGGGAAGGGATCCATCCACCGGAACATGGCAAATCTCAGGAACAGGAAGTTGTGTCAGAGGAAAGGCTCGGAGCTGGCATGAGCAAGGAGAATGAATTGCTGCAGGGCAGGGGGCAAGGTTTTCATGCCCACCCTCTTTGGCCTCAGGTTACGCCCCCTTTGAAGGTTTAAAAAGTTACTGGATCATCACCCCAATAAGAGCAGAAGTGTCGCTAGTCAGGGTGGGCAGCCAGAAAATGTCCATTTCATGTCATGTCTCGTGTTATTTTTGCAAACAAAAAAAGCAACACTGGGCCTTCAAGACTGGGACAATTAAAATTTTTTATTAGTGACCCGACACGGGCCGTGTTTCGGCGCTAGACAGCGTCTGCTTCAGGGGTCCATACACGGAAGACAACGTGCCAAAGCACTGCACATGCGTACTTTGGCACGTTGTCTTCCGTGTATGGACCCCTGAAGCAGGCGCTGTCTAGCGCCGAAACACGGCCCGTGTCGGGTCATTAATAAAGAATTTTAATTGTCCCAGTCTTGAAGGCCCAGTTTTGTTTTGTTTTTTTTGTATACTTTCTGTGTATGCTGTATTACCCTCTCTATTTGTGCTGCCTCGTGTTATTTCTGGGAATGTTTGTTTTATGTATTGTGAACAATGTTCTTAAAAATACAGACTCTTCTTCTGAAATACTGCACTGTATTGATGGCACAGCGGGGGGGGGGGGGGGGGGTTCTGCTCATTTTCATTTCCAAATAACAGGAAAGACATGGATGTGTTGTTGAGATTTCTTATGCCATTTCAAAAGAATGCACTCAAAAAAAAATTCACTCTTCACTTTTCAGGTATCTTTGCAAATTTTTAGAAGACTAGATCAGTAATTCCAATCATTATTTTTCCAACATTAAGATACTTGAAAAGATTTAAATTGTCTGATAATCTTTTTTTCCTTCCAATGCGGTTTATGAAATATATAAATTACAATCACTAAGGATATCAGACTTATCCTACATAATAAAAAGCACCTCCAAAGTTCTGAAGCTGACTCCGTGGCACTGTGGCAGTGTAGGGTTCGTAAGTCTGTAGTTCAGCGTTTGATTGGCTCTCACTGTCCCCGCCCTCACGTCGAGGAAACGGAACGCTGCATAGTTGCCAAGCAAACAAACGCGACGTCACAGGAACGAAGAACCAATCAGACAGAACGGAACTTGGAGGAGGGAAGTGGAGTGGATTGAATCTCTAACAAACGATCATAAACAGGGAGGTACGAACATCAGTGGAGGCAAGTGCACAGAACAGAAGGGAAGACAAAAATTTAATCACTTTGTCACTCACACACATCACACACACACACACACACAGACATCACACACACACACACACACTCAATCACTCTGTGTATCTCTCAGTGGAGGCAAGTGCACAGAACGGAAGGGAAGACAAACATTCAATCACTTTGTCACTCACACACATCACACACACACACACACATCACACACACTCTGTGTATCTCTCTCTTACTGTCTGTAAAACACACTGTCACTCTCAGTCTCTCACATGGGCAACTGTATGTTGCATTCTCAGGAGTAAGGAGCTCTTCTGATGTGATTGTTAAACTGATTGAAGGAAAACTTTTACCACATTGTAACACAGTTTACACAAAAAATATTGTATATAAAGAAATCTTACACATGTAAACAACAATTATATTCCGAATACAACCGTGAAAACATTAATGGCAGGAATTCATTACATTGCTAGCACCCGTTTCATTGCGTTAAGAAACGGGCCTTTTTTACTAGTATTGTTATATTATTTTACTCCACCCTATCAAAAAATACCCACTATAAAAAATCCAAAACAATAAACAAATTTAATTTCTAAGCATGCATGAAAAGAAACATCTATGTAGTTTATCATATATCTATGATAAACTACATAGATGTTTCTTTTCATGCATGCTTAGAAATTAAATTTGTTTATTGTTTTGGATTTTTTATAGTGGGTATTCTGCAGTGGCCACATCAGACTACTAGAGCTGTTTGCAGCCACCTATTAAGATACGTTTTTGAATACATTATTTACTTAATAGGTGGCTGCAAACAGCTCTAGTAGTCTGATGTGGCCACTGCAGAATTTAACCACTGGCTCAGGAACATCTATATTGCAGCCTTATATTTTAATAGCATTCTTATTCAACTTCAGCCACAAAAACTGTATAATAATAAAAAGAAAAAAAAGAGGAGGTTTTACAACAACGGATAACCTGAGGCTTTTTCCTAGCCTACTTTTTTTTTAGTGATAAACTACATAGATTAATCTTTTCATGCATGCTTAGATGTCATCTTCGACTCCTCCCTCTCCTTCTCTGCACATATTCAACAGACTTCTAAAACCTGTCATTTCTTTCTCTATAATATCACCAATTCACCCTTTCCTTTCTGAGCACACTACCAGAACCCTTATCCACACTGTTATCACCTCTCGCTTAGACTATTGCAACTTGCTTCTCACAGGTCTCCCACTTAGCCATCTCTCTCCTCTTCAATCTGTTCAAAATTGTGCTGCACAACTAATATTCCGCCAGTGTCGTTATGCTCATATTAGCCCTCTCCTCAAGTCACTTCACTGGCTCCCTATCCGTTTCCGCATACAGTTCAAACTCCTCTTATTGACCTATAAGTGCATTCACTCTGCAGCTCCTCAGTACCTCTCCACTCTCACCTCTCCCTACATTCCTCCCCTGGGTAAATCTCTCTTATCTGCACCCTTCTCCTCCACTGCTAACTCCAGACTCCATTCCTTTTGTCTTGCTGCACCATATGCCTGGAATAGACTTCCTGAGCTGGTACGTCAAGCTTCATCTTTGGTCGTCTTCAAATCTAGGCTAAAAGCCCACCTTTTTGATGCTGCTTTTAACTCCTAACCCTTACTCACTTGTTCAGCACCCAGTTTTATCATTCCTACTTTAGTAATTCCCTTTTCCATTACGTGTCCTGTTTGTCTGTTCTAGTTACATTGTAAACTCTTTCGAGCAGGAACTGTCTCTTTATGTCCAGTGTACAGCGCTGCGTACGTCTAGTAGCGCTATAGAAATGATACATAGTAGTAATAGTAGAAGTTAAATTTGTTTATTGTTTTGAATTTTTTTGATAGGATGGAGTGATTTCAAATGAGTGCACACCCCTAATTGCTAGCAATCTACCCCTCTCACTCAAACAGAAGTGAATAAATGTGTGTGTACGCCCACTGAGTGGGTTACATTTCAGAATGGTGGACTGACATCCCACATGACACTGCCAGAGGATTTAGCAGCTTCTAATGAGCAGACTTGATATGAGAAATAAATCTGTATTAGTGAAATGATTTCTAAAGGCGACTGCAGATGAGGTTGGTCAAAAATAGATACTACTACCAACTCAAACTTTCATCAATGTGGGTGGCAGAAAGTTTCAAATTTTAGTGAACACTGATGACAGCCGCATGGGGAGAAGGACAGTAGTCGGAAATTGGTGAGATTTGGTGCAGAATCTTGAAGATGGGTCCACAATGGGACCAAGTCCATCAGTGCTCTTTTATTATTTCAGTGGAGTCTCTCGTTCCGTATAAATAAAACTTGAAAGTTCACAGTGGTATAAACCTCCACATGGAGGGGCGGGAGAGCATTTCTACAGACTCTTTATGGAGGAGTAGCCTAGTGGTTAGTCTAGTGGACTTTGATCCTGGGGAACTAGGTTCAATTCCCACTGCAGCTCCTTGTGACTCTGGGCAACTCACTTAACCCTCCATTACCCCTGGTACAAAATAAGTACCTGAATATATGTAAACCACTTTGAATGTAGTTGCGAAAACCTCAGAAAGGCAGTATATCAAGTCCCATTCCCTTCCCCCTTTCCCTTATGACATCACAATATCAGAAGTGAGCCAAGTATCGGGCAATCAAGCCATTGTGACATCACTGATGAGGTTGGCTCTTATTGGTGGAATGAGTGGAGGAGTAGCCTAGTGGTTAGTGCAGTAGACTTTGATCCTGGGGAACTGGGTTCAATTCCCACTGCAGCTCCTTGTGACTCTGGCCAAGTCACTTAACCCTCCATTGCCCCTGGTACAAAATAAGTACCTGAATATATGTAAACCGCTTTGAATGTAGTTGCAAAAACCTGAGAAATGGCTGGCAGACAGGACATATCAGTAACACGTCGTACCTTTCAGTCTCTAGAAAAGCTCACCCAGCATCCGGAGGACAATCGCAATCAGATTCGAGAGCTGGCACAGACCTTGACCGATGGAAGGGTCCTGGATGAACTCATCAATGAGAAACTGGAGAAGTTTAATACACGATGGGAGGAGCTTCAGCAAGAGGTAAAGATGAAACACTTTGATTCTTAGGGTGTTCTTCCAGCCATAGTCTCAGGCTGAGAATTTCACAAACAAATGTTACTGTACGGTTATCATTGAGAAATTCTAATGTTCTTTTCTCTGGGTGGCTAAATGCACCGCTAACGAGTCAGTGTTTTCCAAGACTATGCCAGGCTCCACACTAACGATTACAATCTGAATCAACATCTGTTTGTGTTTTGAGTGAGAGCAGGGCCGCCGAGAGACTAGGCTGGGCCCGGGGCAAGGTCGCCCCGCCTCCACCCCCCCCCCCCTCCGCTGCCCCCCGTCGCTCCCCCTGCCGCTGCAGTCCGCTGTCTCACCTGCCTGCCTCCACGGCTCCGGGCCCCCTTCATTCAAAGCGGCAGTTGCAGATCGCATCTCTTCTGGCCTTCCCTCCCTGTGTCCCGCCCTCGTCTGATGTAACTTCCGGTTTCCGCGAGGGCAGGACACATGGAGAGAAGGCCAGAAGAGACACGGTCTGCTACTGCCGCTTTGAATGAAGGGGGCCTGGAGCCGTGGAGGCAGGCAGGTGAGACCGGGGACTGCAGCACCGGCGGCCTGACCCAGGTGCCGGTCCCCCTGTCCCCCCCTCTCGGCGGGCTTGAGTGGGAGATACTGAGGGGCCCTTTAACTAAGCCGCGGTAGGCTCTACTTGCGTGCTACGTGTGCCCAAATGAGACTACCACCATGCTAGGGCACCCTCCTGGCGGTAATTTCAGATTTGGGGTGTGCCTATAACACGTGGATGAATTATTTATTTATTACCTCCTACGTGCACTGGTTCCAGTGGTAATTGGCACTTGGCGTGCACTGACCGGTCACCGCACATGTGGAGCGTGAGCCTTTACCACTAGATCAATGGGTGGCGGTAAGGGCTCAGGACGGTTTTGGGCGTGCGCTGGTTTCATTTTTACCGCAGGCCCTTTTCCCGTCCCATTATAAAAAAACTCTTTTTTGTAGATGCGGTAAAAACTGGCCCGGCATGTGCCCAAAACACGTGCCTACACTACCACAGGCCACTTTTTACCGTGGCTTAGTAAAAAGGCCCCTGAGGTTGACAGTGAGATAAGCAATATTGCAAAATATGTGAGTTGTTTAGAAATGTTAGTAACTCACATTAAGTAGACACCAATGTATCATTCCTTTTTCTCAGTTAGAGGGCCTTTGAAGGTGAAGATTTACAGCATTGAATTGAAACCCCATTAGTTTGTTATTCTTATAGAGGTTGGTGTTCCAGGGTGTGTGTCTATAGGGTCCTTGTACCTAGGGTTACCATACGTCCGGATTTACCCGGACATGTCTGGGCGTCCGGACGGATTTGGCCAGCCTGCCCGTTTGTCCGGATTTTTGGACAAACGGGCTGGCTGGCGGGCGCGGGACTCCTCTCCCCTACTCTACTCTACTATCCCTGGTGGTCTAGAGGTACCTCTTCGTCTTCGGGGCAGGAAAGAGCCCCCTCTTTCCTGCCCAGAGCGCTGCTGCTAGCTGCCCTGCATACTGTGAGTCCGGCTCTCGGCGTTTCAAAATGGCTGCTGAGAGTTGAAGCAGCCTCGCGACACTTCAACTCTTGGCGGCCATTTTGAAATGCCGAGAGCCGGACTCACAGGATGCAGGGCAGCAAAAAGAGAGGGCTCTTTCCTGCCCCGAAGAGGTACCTCTAGACCACCAGGGTTAGTAGAGTAAGGGGAGGGGAGGTGACGGGGGGGGGGGGAGTGGAGATGACAGGGGGGGGAAGGTGATGGGGGAGGAGGGGGTGACCAGGGGGGGGGAATATGCATCGGGGCGGGGCAAGTGCGTGAAAGGGGCGGGGCAGGGGACGTGAAAGGGGCGGGGCAAGTGTCCTCTTTTTATGAGGACAAAAAATGGTAACCCTACTTGTACCAATCTGACATAAGAAGTGGCCGACACTGTTGTCAGCATCTGGGTTTTCCAAGCGCTGTAGACACTTTTAGTCGCCCCCCCCTTTTAAGTTTTATGTTATTCTGTACCTGCTGTACACCGCCTTGGGTGCAGTAATTGGGAAATTAGTGAGTGGCCATTTCAAACAAATATTGGGAGGCGGCCATTTTACCACCATGCTAAAAGTAGCTACAGATACATACATAGTAACATAGTAGATGACGGCAAAAAAAGACCTGCACGGTCCATCTTGTCTGCCCAACAAGATAAACTCATATGTGCTACTTCTTGTGTATACCTTACCTTGATTTGTATCTGCCATTTTCAGGGCACAGACCGTAGAAGTCTGCCCTGCCTCCCCCCAGCGGGCTGTGTTTTACGTGGTCCCGTGTATGTGGTTATCTTACCTGGTTAAGTAAGTGCTGAATGTCAGAACTTACCAGCTAAGGGCCCTGTTTATTCAGCTGCGCGAAAGACACCCATGTATTCCTACGGGTGTCTCTAGCATTTAGCGCATTCGAATTTTGTGCTTACGCTAAAAACTGTATTGCACCTCAGTAAACAGGGCTCTAAGGGGCAGGGGCGTAGCCAGACTTCGGCGGGAGGGGGGGTCCAGAGCCCGAGGTGAGGGGGCACATTTTAGCCCCCCCCCCCGGCGCCGCCGACCCCCCTCCGCCATTGCCAACCTCCCCCGCCACCAACTTTGACCCCCCCGCCGATGACCCTCTCAACCCCCTCCCACTGCCAACCCTCCCCCACCACCACCGTCGCCTACCTTTGCTGGCGGGGGACCCCAATCCCCCGCCAGCCGAGGTCCTCTTCTTGCAGCGCAAGGCTTCATTCTGTTTCTGTGAGTCTGACGTCAGACTCTGAAACAGAACGAAGCCTTGCGCTGCAAGAAGAGGACCTCGGCTGGCGAGAGTTGTGGTCCCCCTCCAGCAAACGTAGCAGATGGCAGCGGGGGGGGGGGGGCGAGAGGGTCGTCGGCAGCGTGGTCCAAGGCCAAATCTATGGGGGCCCAGACCCCCGTGGCCCCCATGTAGCTACACCACTGCTAAGGGGTCCTTTTACTAAGCCATGGTAGAAAGTGGCCTGCGGTAGTGCGAGCACGTCTTTTAGGTGTGTGCGGGGCAATTTTTTTTTTTACCACATCTAGGAAAAAGGCCCTTTTTAAGGGGCCAGAAAAAGGGCCTTTTTTTTAAGGGGCCAGAAAATGGACGTGCGCTAAAATTGAAACCATCACGCGTCCATTTCTGGCCTGAGACCTTACCGCCACCCATTGACCCAGCAGAAAGGGCTCACGCACTACACATATGGTGACCGGTCAGCATTCGCCAACTGCCAATTATCACTGAAAACACTGCACGTGGTAGGAAATGAAAAAAATATTTGTCCCGGCGTTATAGGCGTACGTCAAATCCAAAATTAGTGCCGGGGGGGGGGGGGTGCGCTAGCCTGGTGATAGTCTCGTTTTGGCCAGTGCTGCAAGCGCATAGAGCCTAATGCACCTTTATAAAAGGACTCAAATCCATTCCGGGAACACCCACAAAATAGCTGGTTTTGGCTTAGACGCTAATGGGCATTTTCAGTGGATTCTAGCCGTTTAAATTTCTTTGAATATCTAGCCCCAAATAATTATAAATAATAGAATGCTATAATTTATGCGTGTTTTCTGTCTATGGCTGGTCACAGCATTTGTATTGGTTCTGCTGTGCTTACCTCCCTTTGTAGAATGATTTTGTTTTTCTTGTTTCGAAGACGCTATAATCAGTCAGAGCAGAGTGTGCGTTTCAGAGGTCCTTGAGATTCAAGGACGTTCCCGACAACAGCTAAATTATATGTTTGCACAAGGGTTATGCAGAGATTCAAAAATCAGCTCATTAAAGTTTACATTTTCTATCAGCCGTATTACGACATTATAAGCCATGTGCCAGGGAGAAGAATAGAACAAGCCTGTCTATATGGGGGCCAGTTTTAAAAAGACTATTCTATTTTTAAGCAGACAAAAGGAAGTGTAACTGTGGAGCCTGGTGTGGCAGGGCTAGGGGAGGGGATTGGGGGGGGGGGGGGGTCAGAGGCAGGAGCAGCAGAAGAGGGGCTGGTTTAGGACTGACTTTTCTGCTCTGGTCCATGCTCACCCCTGTTCCCCTCTTCTCTGCAGGCTGCGTAGAAGGGGCTGGAGCAGAACACCCCTTCTCCTCTTGAGAAAAAGTGAGGGAACAGTGTTCTAGACTGTTCCACTAGAAATTCAGGGCTCTTTTTAGCAGGGGCATAGCCAGACTTCGACGGGAGGGGGGGGGGGTCCAGAGCCCGAGGTGAGGGGGCACATTTTATCCCCCCAGCACCGCAGACCCCCCCCCCCCGCCATTTTTGACCGCCACCACCACCACCACCTTTGATCCCCCCCCCCCCCGGCGCCAACCCTTTCAACCCCCCCTTCTCGCTGCCAACCCTCCCCCGCCGCTGGTGGGGACATCAAACTCACAGAAATAATCAGAAGCCTTGCAGATCAGCAACGCGGCCGTGCCGGAGAAGAGGACTTTGGCTGGCGGGGGTTGGGAACCCCGCCAGCAAAGGTACCCGACGGCGATGGCGGCGGGAGAGGGTTGGCGGCGGGAGGAGGGGGTCAGCAGTGGGGGGCCAGGGCCAAATCTCTGGGGGCCCATGCCTCCGTGGCCCCACGTAACTATGCCCCTGGTCTACACATGCCCAACGTGTGCCAAAATGGAGTTACTGCCCGGATACCATGTGGCTCTTGTGGTAATTTCATTTTTGGCGTGCATCTGATATGTGTGTCCGAAAAATAATTTTTATTTTCAGATGCACATATCAGACACACACCAAGCGCATGAGTCTTTACCACTAGGTCAATGGCTGGCGGTAAGATCTCGGACCCAAAATGGACGCACGGCAATTTGATTTTGCCGCACGTCCATTTTCGGGAAAAATTTTAAAAAGGACCTTTTTTACAGGCACGCTGAAAAATGGTTCGGCGCACGGCCAAAAGCTGCGCCTACACTACAGTAAGCCATTTTTTCAGCGCACCTTAGTAAAAGGACCCCTATACTTCCACATTGAACCGCAAAGTATCTGGCGAAATAGAAATTTATTGTTAATGTTAATGATAGCTTTAGCCAGGATGTGACTTTACAAATTACCCTCCGAAAGTGCCTGGTTTTTCGTCTGGGTTTTCCTCCCTTTTTCCTTTTTCTTTTCCACCCCATCGGTCAGACTTCACGTTTACATAGTTTTGCAGGAAGTTGACAGGGCCTCAAGGGAAACAGAAAGGAACACACTCAATTTAAGAAACGCAGGACTTCACGCTAGATAGGCCCTGCAGTTCCGAGCGAGTCTGCAGTCAAATGATTTACCACATGCATTGTAAACCTTATTTCATAGCCCATTAAGTAGCATGTTTAAATTTTTACTGACTTGCACACAAAACACTTTAGCAATGTCTTACTCTGTCTTTCTCTGGGCAAGTCACTTAACCCTCCATTGCCCTTGGTACAAAATAAGTACCTGAATATATGTAAACCGCTTTGAATGTAGTTGCAAAAAAAACTCAGAAAGGCGGTATATCAAGTCCCAGTTCCCTTTCACTATTGAGATTCTACATGGAATGTTGCTATTCCACTAGCAACATTCCATGTAGAAGTCTGCCCTTGCAGATCAGCAACGCGGCCGCGCAAGCTTCTGTTTCTCTGAGTCTGACGTCCTGCATGTACGTGCAGGACGTCAGACTCACAGAAACAGAAGCCTGCGCAGCCGCATTGGTCATCTACAAGGGCAGGCTTCTACATGGAATGTTGCTAGTGGAAGAGTAGCCTAGTGGTTAGTGCTGTGGACTTTGATCCTGGGGAACTGGGTTCAATTCCCACTGCAGCTCCTTGTGACTCTGGGCAAGTCATTTAACCCTCAATTGCCCCTGGTACAAAATAAGTACCTGAATATATGTAAACTGCTTTGAATGTAGTTGCAAAAAAAAAAAAAAAAACCTCAGAAAGGCGGTTTATAAAGTCCCATTCCCCTTATTTCATAGCTCCTTATATGTTGAGAAGAAATACATTTATATGAGGCTGGATGTATTACTGAGGTAATGGACTTAGGGGTGTGCGCTGAAAAATGGCCTACGGTAGTGTAGGTGTGGGTTTTGGGCGCGCACACAATCATTTTTCGCGCACCTGTAAAAAAGACCGTTTTTAAAAATTTTTGCCGAACATGGACGTGCAGCAAAATGAAAATTGCCGCGCATCCATTTTGGGTCTGAGACCTTACCGCCAGCCATTGACCTAGCGGTAAAGTCTCACGTGGTAACCGGGCTGTAAAGACCTACGTGCGCCAAATGCCACTTGGGCGTGCGTAGCTGATGTGCGCCATAAAATAAAAAATAGTTTTTGGTTGCGTGTAGTGGACATGCGGCAAAAATGAAATTACCGCAAGGGGCACCCAGTAGCCAGGCAGTATCTCACAACTGGCGCATGTTGGGCGCACCTAGGCACTTGCGGCTTAGTAAAAGGGCCCCTCGGCTTCCCAGAGGAATAGCGGGTCTCCATCACCCCGCAACCTCTCAGTTTACAGTGACTTATACTGATACTAATTTTGGAATTAGTTCCTTCTCTCCACAGGCTATTTCAGTGATTTTCAACCTTTTCACCTTGTGGCACATTTACAAGGTGTAAAAATTGTCAAGCTACACCATCAGTTTTATATATATATATATATATATATATATATATATATATATATATATATATATATATATATATATATATATATATATATATATATATATTTTAATCATTTAACAAACAAGCTCTGTCCCTATCCACACAAGCCTCAAACAGTTATGATTTTATATTTTAATATATAGTGTCAAAAGGAACAACGTAACAACTGTTTATAAATCACAAATAGAAAATACAGATCAAGGATCAACAACCTCCTCCCCCTTCTCCCCTTTCATAAACATCCCTCCCTGTCCCACGTCCAAAGGTGCCAGAAAGTGAAAGAGGCTATTACAGCCAAAAGAATATCGTTCAAAAAAAATGGAAGTATTGTGTTCAGTACTGGTCTCCGTATCTCAAAAAAGATATAGTAGAATTGGAAAAGGTACAGCGAAGGGCGACGAAAATGATAGTGGGGATGGGACGACTTTCCTATGAAGAGAGGCTGAGAAGGCTAGGGCTTTTCAGCTTGGAGAAGAGACGGCTGAGGGGAGATATGATAGAAGTGTATAAAATATGAGTGGAATGGATCGGGTGGATGTGAAGCGACTGTTCACGCTATCCAAAAATACTAGGACTAGAGGGCATGAGTTGAAGCTACAGTGTGGTAAATTTTAAAACGAATCGGAGAAAATTTTCTTCACCCAACGTGTAATTAGACTCTGGAATTCGTTGCCGGAGAACGTGGTACGGGCGGTTAGCTTGACGGAGTTTAAAAAGGGGTTAGATAGATTCCTAAAGGACAAGTCCATAGACCGCTATTAAATGGACTTGGAAAAATTCCGCATTTTAGGTATAACTTGTCTGGAATGTTTTTACGTTTGGGGAGCGTGCCAGGTGCCCTTGACCTGGATTGGCCACTGTCGGTGACAGGATGCTGGGCTAGATGGACCTTGGTCTTTCCCAGTATGGCACTACTTATGTACTTATGTACTTATGTAAGGTCCAAATGAAGAAAACAAGACGCAGCATAAGCAGTGGTAAGTTAGATGGAAAGCATCGAAAAAGAAGGCTTAAAGAGAATACGAAGAGAAACTTGCTGCAGAGGCAAAAACTCATAGTAATAACTTTCCAGGTGTATCAGAACCAGAAAGCCTAAGAGGGAATCAGTGGGACTGTTAGATCATCAAGGAGTAAAAGGAGGACTCAGGGGAACAAGGCCGTAGCAGAAAGATCGAATGAATACTTTGCTTTGGTCTTACTGAAGAGGATGGAAGAGATCGTCCTGTGCCAGAAATGTTTTCAAGGGTGAAAATATGGAGGAACTGGAAGACATACTGTGCCAGATTAACAAGATAAAAAGTAATAAATCACATGGACCGGATGGTATACACCCTAGGGTACTGAAAGAACTCAAACATGAAATTGCTGACGTGTCATTAAAATCATCCATACTATCTGAAGATTAGAAGGTGGCTGATGTAATGCTGATTTTTAAAAAGGGTTCCAGGGGTGATCGGGGAAATTACAGCAACTCTAAATCCGTATAAGTCCACCTAAAATATTAGTGTTCTCGTAGAACAATATTTTTTAAATAAACAAGTTTTAACGTTCCTTCTAAATGTCAAATAATGCTGAGGAACAGAAAATAGCGTTGCGAAGTTCTTGCTTGGAAGGACAGTAGAGTTTCAAAGACCTTTAAACACTTTTTACCCTTAACTGTGGAAAAATAAATATTTTTAAAATACCAATTGTGTCTTCTAATTCTGTAACCAACGCTGAAACAAAAACGAGACAAAAAATATTCTGGAACAAGGCCCTGTAATGTTTTGTATAAAAAAAAACAATCCCGAAATAGAAAGTACCAAGATCCTTCAAGACTGGAACATGTCCTTTAATTGATGGAAATAGAAATAATGTACATCAGTGACCTGACACGGGCCGTGTTTCGGCAGAGAATGCCTGCATCGGGGGGGGGGGGGGGGGGGGGGGGTCATAATTCAGTACTTTCAAAAGTGAGGAAAGGATAGTCCGCCACCCGGGCTCCCAACTGCGATAGTTGACCTTCAAAGCACTCAAAACTCTCAATTGGCAGCCAGTGTAACCTGGACGAAAAGTCTATAATCTGCTATTAAGATGGACATGGGGAAACCCACTGCTATCCCTGCGATTGGTAGCATGGAATCCTGTTACTCTTTGGGATTCCAAAGTTTTGCTACTCTTTGGGATTCACTGTTGGAAGCAGGATAGAGTCTAGGTGGACCATCGGTCTGCCCCAGCATGGCTATTCTTATCTTTATTTATTTATTTATTTATTTATTATTAGATTTGTACCCCGCGCTTTCCCACTTAAAGCAGGTTCAATGTGGCTTACATAGTAATAGGGATTACAAAGTATTGATAGAAAAAATATAAGTATAGCAGAATAATAAAAGAGATAGGTAGGTAGAAATGGGCAAGGGTGAAGGGAGTAGGAGAGGTATGAGCAAGGGTAGGTGAGCATTGGAGGAGGGGTAGAGGAGGCGGGAGGGGGATGGGACACGGGATAAGCAAATGGAGATTTGATGGGAGATGTAGTCTAGGTCATCGTTTCCTGGATGATATATGTTGGGTAGATGGGTACATAGGATTAGTCTGGGTCTTTTGGTAGGCTTGTTTGAACAGATGGGCTTTTAGTGATTTCCGGAAGGGTAGATTAATACTGATTGATTGGATGGGTCTGGGGAGGGCATTCCAGAGTTGGCCGCCTAAGAAGGAGAAGTTGGATCCATAGTAGGTTTTGTACTTGAGTCCTTTGCAATTAGGGTAATCTAGGTTGAGGTAAGTTCGCAAAGTTACAGACATGTTTCTGGAGGGAAGGTCAATCAGATTGAGCATATAGTCCGGAGGTTCTTATGAATTGCCCAAAATATAATAACACAGAGACCATAATGGCTCGTTCAGTTAGGATTGTAGCTGTGCAGGTCCGTCCCCCTTTGTACTTACAGTTGTAACTGAAACAAGTGCAGTCTTCCCCTCTCTGTATCTTTTTTTCTTTCTTTAAGGTGTGAAAGTTATTTAAGTTTTACTGTGTGGAAATGTGTATACTTTTATTCCATCTTTATGCCATATATTTATTTACTGGGATTTTTTAAGCACGTTTTTGAAGAGATTCACTGAAGATGCTGTCTGTACAGCAGATACAGCTTGACATAAAGCTGGCAACTGTGTCCATAATAGTAAAATGACTAAGGCGGGGAGTGGAGGAGTGGCCTTGTGATTAGAGCACTGGTCTTGCACTCCAGAGGTGGCCAGTTCAAATCCCACTGCTGCTCCTTGTGATCTTGGGCAAGTCACTTAACCCTCCATTGCCTCAGGTACAAACTTAGATTGTGAACTCTCCTGGGACAGAGAAATATCCAGAGTACATGAATGTAACTCACCTTGAGCTACTACTGAAAAAGGTGTGAGCAAAATCTAAATAAATATATGGAATGTTGGTACTATCTGAGATTCTACATGGAATGTTGCTACTATTTGAGAGATGGAATGTTGCTAGCGGAGGAGTGGCCTAGTGGTTAGAGCACCGGTCTTGCAATCCAGAAGTGGCCGATTCAAATCCCACTGCTGCTCCTTGTGATCTTGGGCAAGTCACTTAACCCTCCATTGCCTCAGGTACAAACAGATTGTGAGAGAAATATTCAGTGTACCTGAATGTAACTCACCTTGAGCTACTACTGAAAAAGGTGTGAGCAAAATCTAAATAAATAAATAAAGATTCTAGAATTCTAAAGAATAACAAGATTCCATGCAGACATTCCATGTAGAACCCCAGAGAGTAACAAGGTTCTTTGGAGTGGAGGAGTGGCCTTGTGATTAGAGCACCGGTCTTGCACTCCAGAGGTGGCCAGTTCAAATCCCACTGCTGCTCCTTGTGATCTTGGGCAAGTCACTTAACCCTCCATTGCCTCAGGTACAAACTTAGATTGTGAACCCTCCTGGGAAGAGAAATATCCAGAGTACCTGAATGTACTCACCCTGAGCTACTACTGAAAAAGGTGTGAGCAAATCTAAATAAATACAGTCAATGAAGTAAACTTGAAGATGGCAAAAACTACCATTATTAGGATTCAAACATGATACAGAATCAGAAATATAAATATTAACAGCACTGTAAAACAATCATATAACAGAAATATGATAAACATTATTAGAATATCGATACTGTATTGGAAGAACATTTAAATAACACAGAAATTATGCTAACACTGTGTACAATATAATGAAATATCTTAATAGATCTTTTTTGTGAAAATATCTCTTTTTTCCCCTTATTTTCAGGTCTCCATCTTTGGAGAACCATAAAAGTTTCTTTTTCCTCTTGCTTTTACTTGTTTTCCTTATGTAAAAATCTGTTGCCCTGCTTCTAGCTACCTCCTTACGGTCTCACCCACTGTCCATTTCTTTTTTACCCTCCCCACCCCCTCCTGCTCCTCTTTCAAATACTTCTCCGTTTTGCTGAAGTTTCACTTTTGAAATTCAGGACTTTGTGAGTTTGGTGTTACAGGTCTCCACTTTAACTCTTATATTAAACCATACTGTGCAGTGATTACTGCCACCCAGGCGGGCGCCTACTCAAACATTAGACACATTCTCTCCAAAGGGGTTTATATTTTTAATTTTACCTCTGCTGGTTTGATTCCTCTGTCTCCCCCTCCCTCTTCCCCCAAGTCATTTTAGTTCTTGTACTGTTGTGTTTATTACAATTCAATGGATTTGCACAGTTTGCAAAGGTTTAATTAACTGCGGGACTGATTTAATTGTACCTTCAGTTGCATATTTGTTGATTCCCTCTCCTCCAGCTCACCTATAATTGCTCTGTTGGGTTTTAAGTTTCAAGTTATTCAGAGGAAGTGTCTACGTGCACCCAAAATGGAGTTACCGCAGTGCTACCCGCGTGGCTCTTGCGGTAATTTCATTTTTGGCACGCGTCTGATACAAGCGTCTGAAAAATTATTTTCGGACGCGTGTATCGGACGCGCGCCGTAGTGGCATTTGACGTATATGAGGCTTTACCACGAGATCAATGGCTGGCTGCAAGTCTCAGACCCAAAATGGACGTGCGGCAATTTTGATTTTGCTGCACGTCCATGTTCGGCAAAAATGTTTAAAAAGGCCTTTTTTACAGGTGCGCTGAAAATGGATCGGCACGCACCCAAAACCACGCCTACACTACCCCAAGCCAGCACGCCTTTCTAAAAGGATCCCTGAGTACATAAGTACATAAGTACATAAGTACATAAGTAATGCCATACTGGGAAAAGACCAAGGGTCCATCGAGCCCAGCATCCTGTCCGCAACAGCGGCCAATCCAGGCCAAGGGCACCTGGCAAGCTTCCCAAACGTACAAACATTCTATACATGTTATTCCTGGAATTTTGGATTTTTCCAAGTCTGTTTAGTAGCGGTTTATGGACTTGTCCTTAGGAAACCGTCCAACCCCTTTTTAAACTCTGCTAAGCTAACCGCCTTCACCACTTTCTCCGGCAACGAATTCAGAGTTTAAGTACACGTTGGGTGAAGAAAAATTTTCTCCGATTGTTTTAAATTTACTACACTGTAGTTTCATCACATGCCCCCTAGTCCTAGTATTTTTGGAAAGCGTGAACAGAAGCTTCAATCCACCTGTTCCACTCCACTCATTATTTTTATACCTCTATCATGTCTCCCCTCAGCCGTCTCTTCTCCAAGCTGTATAGCCCTAGCCTCCTTAGTCTTTCTTCATAGGGAAGTCGTCCCATCCCCGCTATCATTTTAGTTGCCCTTCGCTGCCCTTTTCCCAATTCTACTATATCTTTCTTGAGATGCGGCGACCAGAATTGAACACAATACTCAAGGTGCGGTCACACCATGGAGCGATACAACGCATTATAACATCCTCACACCTGTTTTCCCATACCTTTCCTAATAATACCCAGCATTCTATTCGCTTTCTTAGCCGCAGCAGCACACTGAGCAGAAGGTTTCAGTGTGTTATCGACGACGACACCCAGATCCCTTTCTTGGTCCGTAACTCCTAACGTGGAACCTTGCATGACGTAGCTATAATTCGGGTTCTTTTTTCCCACATGCATCACCTTGCACTTGCTCACATTAAACATCATCTGCCATTTAGCCGCCCAGTCTCCCAGTCTCGTAAGGTCCTCTTGTAATTTTTCACAATCCTGTCGTGATTTAACGACTTTGAATAACTTTGTGTCATCAGCAAATTTAATTACCTCGCTAGTTACTCCCATCTCTAAATCATTTATAAATATATTAAAAAGCAGCGGTCCTAGCACAGACCCCTGAGGAACCCCACTAACTACCCTTCTCCATTGTGAATACTGCCCATTTAACCCCACTCTCTGTTTCCTATCCTTCAACCAGTTTTTAATCCACAATAGGACATTTCCTCCTATCCCATGACCCTCCAATTTCCTCTGTAGCCTTTCATGAGGTACCTTGTCAAATGCCTTTTGAAAATCCAGATACACAATATCAACCGACTCCCCTTTATCCACATGTTTGTTCACTCCTTCAAAGAATTGAAGTAAAGTGGTCAGGCAAGATTTCTCCACACAAAGCCATGCTGACTTGGTCTCAGTAATTCAATGTCCTCGGATGTGCTCTGTAATTTTGTTTTTAATATAGCCTCTACCATTTCCCCAGGCACCGACGTCAGACTCAACGATCTATAATTTCCCGGATCTCCCCTGGAGCCTTTTTTAAAAATGGGCGTTACATTGGCCACTCTCCAATCTTCCGGTACCACGCTCGATTTTAAGGATAAGTTGCATATCACTAGCAGTAGCTCCGCAAGCTCGTTTTTTCAGTTCTATCAGTACTCTCGGATGAATACCATCCGGTCCAGGAGATTTGCTACTCTTCAGTTTGCCGCTCTGCCCCATTACGTCCTCCAGGTTTACCGTGAAGTCAGTAAGTTTCTCCGACTCGTCCGCTTGAATACCATTTCCGACACCGGTATCCCACCCAAATCTTCCTTGGTGAAGACTGAAGCAAAGAATTCATTCAGTCATTCATTCAGGGCTGGGTAAATCTCTCTTATCTGCACCCTTCTCCTCCAACGCTAACTCCAGACTCCATTCCTTTTATCTTGCTGCACCATATGCCTGGAATAGACTTCCTGAGCCGGTACGTCAAGCTCCATCTCTGGCCGTCTTCAAATCTAAGCTAAAAGCCCACCTTTTGATGCCTGCTTTAACTCCTAACCCTTATTCACTTTGTTCAGAACCCTTATTTTATCATCCTCACTTAATATTCCCTTATCTCTTGTTTGTCCTGTTTGTCTGTCCTAATTAGATTGTAAGCTCTGTCGAGCAGGGACTGTCTCTTCATGTTCAAGTGTACAGCGCTGCGTATGCCTAGTAGCACTATAGAAATGATTAGTAGTAGTAGTAGTCTTGGGATTCCAGAATCTTGCTATTCTTTGGGTTCCGGAATCTTGCTGCTCTTTGGGGTTCCGGAATCTTGCTAGTCTTTGAGGTTCCGGAATCTTGCTACTCTTTGTCCTTATCTCTTGTTGGTCCTGTTTGTCTGTCCTAATTAGATTGTAAGCTCTGTCGAGCAGGACTGTCTCTTCATGTTCAAGTGTACAGCACTGCGTACGTCTAGTAGCGCTACAGCAAATGATAAGTAGTAGTAGTAGACTTTGGGATTCCAGAATCTTGCTATTCTTTGGGTTCCGGACATCTTGCTGCTCTTTCAGATTCCGAACAGAATGTACTACAGTGGGATTCCAGAATCTTGCTACTCTTTGTCCTTTTCCCTTATTTGTCCTGTTTGTCTGTCCTGATTAGATTGTAGCTCTGTCGAGCAGGACTGTCCTCTTCAGTTCAAGTGTACAGCGCTGCGTATGCCTAGTAGCACTATAGGAATGATTAGTAGTAGTTAGTCTTTGGGATTCCAGAATCTTGCTGCTCTTGTCCTTATCTCTTGTTTGTCCTGTTGTCTGTCCTAATTAGATTGTAAGCTCTGTCGAGCAGGGACTGTCTCTTCATGTTCAAGTGTACAGCAACTGCGTATGCCTAGTAGCACTATAGAAATGATTAGTAGTAGTAAGTCTTTGAGATTCCTGAATTTGCCACTCTTTGGGATTCCAGGAATCTTGCTGCTCTTTGTCCTTAGCTATTTGTCCTGTTTGTCTGTCCTGATTAGATTGTAAGCTCTGTCGAGCAGGGACTGTCTCTTCATGTTCAAGTGTACAGCGCTGCGTATGCCTAGTAGCACTATAGAAATGATTAGTAGTAGTAGTCTTTGAGATTCCTGAATTTTGCCACTCTTTGGGATTCCAGAATCTTGCTGCTCTTTGTCCTGAGCTATTTGTCCTGTTTGTCTGTCCTAATTAGATCGTAAGCTCTGTCGAGCAGGGACTGTCTCTTCATGTTCAAGTGTACAGTGCTGCGTACATCTAGTAGCGCTTTAGAAATGATAAGTAGTAAGTAGTACTTACTATCCTGCTCATGGTGGGTTACATCTAGGCAGCTTACAGACTAAAAAGATAGAAAGAGAGGAAGTGGGGGAGGTGAGACATGACTGGAAGAATTGAGCGTGGAACTATAATGCCATAGGATAGGAGCAGAGGTGGAAAGAAATGGAAGAGGAAAGATGGTATCGCATGCCTTTCTGTGTGCTTCCACCTCCTGCACTGTGCTGTAACATACGCCACTGAGCCATTGATGTACATTTTGCGGAAACCCCTTCTGCGGGAGCCTGCGGGCATGTGCTGTCCCCACTCGTTAGGCTCTCCTTGCGTTTTTCTCTCACCGCCGAGCTGTTGTTAGTTAAGAGTCACTGCAGTGTGAACCTGGATTACAGAGCGAGCTTTAGTCTTTTCCCTCTGGCTTTGGAAAGAAACAGGCCCGGCTCTGTTTTCTGCACACTTGAGCAGTGGGCTGAGGTCTGCACTTGGCTTCCTTATCTTTCTTTTACTACTACTACTAACTACTAACTAGCATTTCTAAAGCGCTACTAGGGTTACGCAGCGCTGTACAATTTAACATAGAAGGACAGTCCCTGCCTCAAGAGCTACAATCTAAAGGACAGAGAACAATCTAAAGACAAGTGTACAATCTAGAGGACGAGTGAACAGTTAATCTGATAGGGTGGATAGATTGGGGCATTCTATATTTCACAAGCGGTTAGGCGCCGAAGGCAGCATTGAAGAGGTGGTTTTAAGCAGAGATTTGAAGATGGGTAGGGAGGGGGCATGGCGTATGGGTTTTTCTTATCTTACTTGCATGAATTGGAAACTGGCAAAGAAGAAGGCAAAACTCATGAGCAAATAGTCAAGGGGGTGGCACAGTCACATCCTTTTTTGTTTTTTTTGGAGATGCTTTTGTTGAATGTGACATTAGGGCTTCCTCGGAACTATGCAAGACCCTCGCGGCCTGCTCATGTTTGATGAACAATTTGGATTTTTCACAGACTTGCTGGGCAAATCTTTTTGATATTCTGCGTCTGAGGGGAAGCTGAAGCAGATCTGTAGGTTGTGTTTTTTTGGGGAAGGCTCCTTGCATTGTCTGACAGATCCATGTAAAGATATTTACACAATTCTGTATATTCATAGAAGTTAGAAAGCTGTGTGTTGTTGTTGTTGTTTTTTTTTATATAATACAGGAAAAGGAAACCCTGTAATATTTTTAGTATTAAAGCAAAATCCCTCGTAACAATCTTTCCTTGATTTATTTACGGCTTTGACTCTTTCTAAGTGTGTTTTATGTGTCTGTACCTCAGTGCGTTTACATCTAAATTTGTATCCCCTTCCCCCCCCCTCTGTGTGCTTGCTTATATGTGTTTCAGTGTGTGGGTGTCCATGTTTACATCTTGCTTATTAAACCAGCCTCTAAAGGCCTCATCTTGCGGCGGGATGGTTAGGAGGGGGCGGTTGCTATGTTGGCAGTATAAATATTGCACTGATGAGTTCAAACATGTCGTCTTAATACTGGCACAACTGCTGAATTAACAATTAACAACTGGAGCTGGCTCAGATATCCAGTCACTGAGTTGAAACAAAATGTCACCTTGAACTGCACAGATGTTTGGAGTTTCTGGTTGCAGCTCCGGGGTCCAGGTAGCAACAGAGAGGATCAAAGGGAACAGGAAAGCCTGGCTTTAACAGAAAATTATTTCAGGAGACGGAGTCCAGTGAACCATATCCACTTCTTACCAACCTTCAAGTCATCAAATCTGCAGGCACTGGGCAACACCATTTAACACCAAGTCATTGGAATAGTCATTTTTCTAGTCAAGAATTAAGGGGCCCTTTTACTAAGCCGCGTAAACGTTTACGCGCACCCAACGCATGAGAAAATGGAGTTACCGCTCGACTACCGTGTGACTCTTGCGGTAATTTCATTTCTGGCGCATGTCCGATACACACGTCTGAAAAAATGTTTTTATTTTCGGGCGCTCGTAACGGACGCGCGCCAAGTGGCATTTGACGCACGTAGGTCGTTACCGCCCGGATTCTTTACCGCTAGGTCAGTGGCTGGCGGTAAGGTCTCAGACCCAAAATGGATGCTCGTTAATTTTGATTTTGCCGCACGTCCATTTTTGAAAAAAAAAAAAAAAGCCTTTTTTTTACAGACGTGCTAATACATTTTCTGCTGCTTATCCTAGAAATAAGCAGTGGGTTTTCCCCAAGTCCATCTTAATAATGGCTTGTGCATTTTTCTTTTAGGAAGCTAGCCAAACCTTTTTTAAACCCCAATAACTGCTTTTACCACATTCTCTGGCAATGAATTCCACAGTTTAATTACACGTTGCGTGAAGAAATATTTTCTCCAATTCATTCTAAATTAACTACTTTGTAGCTTCAATGCATGCCCTGTAGTCCTAGTATTTTTGGAAAGAGTAAACAAACGATTCACATCTACCTCTTTCACTCCACTCATTATTTTATAGACCTTTATCATATATCCCATCAGCCATCTTTTCTCCAAGCTGAAGAGCACAACCAATGAAATTCTAGGTATCTAACCGGTTGGCAGGACTTACCCAGGTAGGAACTGTTCCCAGCCAGTAAGCGCTGCTGAATTTCAATTCCTTGAGAAGGAATATTCATCCTGCAGCAGTCAGCATGGTTTTAAGTGCCATTCACACCAGGCTGTTTTATATCCTGATTTCCAGTTCCCAGTGCCAGCACTGATTATATGGGTATAATCAGAGCAGCGATATTAATCTGTGTATTGGAGCTATTCAACCACGTACCTGGATAATAATAGGGAGACCTTTGCACTCTCCTAAGTTTATCCAATTAGCGGCCTGAAAATCATTGCTACCAGTAAACTGCCAGCCCAGGCACAGCCCCAGATACTGCCAAGGCAGTCCGGCCCGATATTCATTGGCCCTAAGCAGTTCGGTTCTGCTGAGTATCCGAGTTTGCCTCTCCTTCCCAGTTAAATCCTTTTTGACATCAGGGTCCTTGGTTTAGTGACTAGGTGGCCTTTGTTTCTGGGATCCTAGGGGCCCTTTTACTAAAGCTGTGTAGGCGCCTATGCGCGCCCAGCGCATGTCAATTTGGAGTTACTGCCCGTTTACCACGTGGCCCTTGCGGTAATTTCAATTTTGACGTGCGTCCAAACAATATTATTAAAATGTTTTGCCGCGTGGCAGCATTTGACGCGCGTAGACCATTACCGCGTGAGACCTTACTGCTAGGTCAATGGCTTGCGGTGAGGTCTCAGACCCAAATTGGCGCGATGGCAATTTTCATTTTGCCGCATGTCCATTTTTGGCAAAAATTTTAAAAAAGGCATTTTTTTTGTAGGTGCACTGAAAAATGGACCTGTGCGCGTCCACTACACGCGCCTACCCCAGCGCAGGCCATTTTTCAGCGTGACGTAGTCAAATGGCCCCTACGTTTATGTACCTGGCGCAATGGAGGGTTAAGTGACTTGCCCAAGTACACAAGAAGCTGCAGTGGGACTAAAACCCAGGTTTCCAGGCTCAAAGCCCACTGCACTAGCCATTAGGCTACCCCTCCACTCCATTATTTCAACAAACTGGGGCACCAGCTTACTGTTAATGATGTCACAGTAACAGAGTGGAGGAGTGGCCTAGTGGTTAGAGCATTATGTGACTGGTTCTAGTTCATTTCGCACCAAACAGTTCCCACCTACCAATTCCCATTTGGACAATTCCCACTGAACCAATTCCTACCACATCAGGGAGGACAATTCCCACCCATAACCCCAAAAATACAAAACACGCTAGGACAAGTCATCTACCTCCATTTTCTCTTCCAGATCATTTGAGGGGCCAGTACCCCCTCACCACCCCCCTAACATAATCGTGTACACATCCTTTTCCCCTTCCAGACATGAAGTTTGTATATGGGGGGGGGGGGGGGGCAATACCCCCACACCCCCAAAACTAGGTTTCCATCTAATTCATGTTTAACCTGTCATCTAAATGTCATAAATAAGTAAATAAATAAATAAATAGATAAATACAAAAGGCAATTTATGTTGGGGGGGGGGGGCAATGAACCCCCAAACTAGGTTTCAACCGAATTCAGCCCCTCAAAATGACACACTGATCATGATTTATAACACGTTACCAGGATTTATGGGACCCAATACAAGAAAAAAGCTATGGTCAGTAAAAAAACAAGGCTAGTGAGGATGGGAAATGACCAGGGAGGGGGGGGGGGGAGTCCTTGGTGGCAATTGCCTCGGTGGGGGTGGCGGGGGGGGGGGGTGGAATTGGTGGGTGGGAACTCACCTCATACCATCTGACTTGGAAGTCAAATTAAAATAGGTAGAGAAAAGAACGCCAATTCAATAAAGGAAAGGCAAGCGCGCATACCATCATTACAGTTCAAGGAGTGGATAATAAAGAGAAGGGGGGGGGGTATTTTCCAGGGAAGCCATGTGCACACCATCAACACCTCAGCGTATACGCCTATAATTAGACTCAAAAAATGTGCCTTAACTTAGAGAAGGACTGTTGGGGCGTAGCCAGACTTCAGCGGGAGGGGGGTCCAGAGCCCGAGGTGAGAGGGCACATTTTAGCCCCCCCCCCCTGGTTCCGCCAACACCCCCCCCCCCCCCCCCGCCATTGCCGACCCCCCCCCCCGCCACCACCAACAACAACTTTGACCCCCCCCCCCCCGACGACGACCCTCTCAACCCCCCCCTCCCGTGCAGTACGTCAGACTCAGAAACAGAACGAAGGAAGAAGAGGACCTCGGCTGGCGGGGGTTGGGGTCTCCCGCCAGCAAAGGTAGATGATGGCGGGTTGGCAGTGGGAGGGGAGGTTGAGAGGGTCATCAGCAGGGTGGTCCAGGGCCAAATCTACGGGGGCCCAGGCCCCTCTGGCCCCATAGCTATGCCCCTGGTTTGGACAGAAGGTCATTCCAAATGAATGCTGAAAGCCTGGTAGACTCCAGGTGGGTGTAACGGGGTGGGGGGAGGGGGAAGTACCATGCAGTAAGCATCTAGGGAATTCCTTGATAATGTCATAAGAATAGCCATACCGAGTCAGACCAATGGTCCATCTAACCCAGTATCCTATTTTCTAAACAGTGGCCAAAGCCAGGTCACAAGTACGTGGCAGAAACCTAAATCCTGGCAAAACTAAGTAAAGGACCCTGTATTGCATCCATATATCTACAGGCAGCCAGTGTAAGCTTAAAGGTAGCAGAGTCGCATGGTTGAATCGTCTTGCATTGCATAAAAATTGGGCTGCAGTGTTTTGTAAGCACTTCAGTTGACTCTTTGCTAGACCGGCATAAGTAGTGGCTTTCCCTTGATGTACATTAATAAATATTTATGGGCTGTTACTTCAGGAATTTGTTCAAACTTTAAAAAAAAAAACCTCATCTTTGCAGACTGCTTTTACAGCATCCTCCAGCAATGAGTTCTAGAGCTCAGCTTTAACCCTTTCAGTTCCACTCTGGATTTTGTAGACTTCATCTCCCCTCAGATGTCTCTTTTCCAAGCTGAAGAGCCCTAACCTCTTAAGCCTTTCCTCATATTCCATCCCCTTCATCATTTTGGTCACCTTTCTTTTTACCTTTTACAGATCCACTATCAGGCTTATTTTCGAAAGAGAAAGGCGCTCATCTTTCGACACAAATCGGGAGATGGGCGTCCTTCTACCAGGGTCGCCCAAATCGGCATAATCGAAAGCCGATTTTGGGCGTCCTCAACTGCTTTCCGTCGCGGGGATGACCAAAGTTCACGGCGGAACTGGGGCGTGCCTAAAACATGGGCGTCCTTGACCAATAACGGAAAAAAGAAAGGCGTCCCTGCCAAGCACTTGGGCGGCTTTACTTGGTCCATTTTTTGTTACGACCAAGCCTCAAAAAGGTGCCCGAACTGACCAGATGGCTGTACCACATGAACTTTATCTTACCACAACTTCACTATGTATTTGTTTACACCGGAGTCTGCAATCGCCTCTCCGGTACTATGTAAGCCACATTGAGCCTGCAATTAGATGGGAAAATGTGGGATACAAATGTAACAAATAAATAAAGGCAAAGTAGCTATGCACCTGGGAGCAATTTCTCAAGTCCACTGCAGTGCCCCCTAGGTTGCCCGGTTGGTGTCTTGGCATGTCAGAGGGACCAGTGCACTACGAATGCTGGCTCCTCCCACAACCAAATGGCTTGGATTTGGTCATTTCTGAGATTGGCATCCTCGGTTTCCATTATCACCAAAAATCTGGGACGACCATCTCTAAGATCGACCTAAATTTCACGATTTGGGTGTTCCCGACCGTATTATTGAAACAAAAGATGAACGCCCATCTTGTTTCGATAATACAGGTTTCACCGCCTCTTCGCCGGGACGTCCTACAAGGACAAGGATCTTTTTTGAGATGTGGCGACCAGAATTGCACACAGTACTCAACAGGGCCACCGAGAGACTGAGCCGGGCCCTGGGGAAGGGCTCCCCCCGCCGCCACCTCCACCCCCCCCCCAATCGCTATTGCTGTTGCCTCATTCTCCTGCTCCCAGGCCACTGGCGCCGCAGTACCCCCGTCTCCACCTACCTACCCTCAGCTCCCTCGACAGCCCCCTTCTGTCTGCCACCGGGTCCTCTCCATTAAAAAAAAAAATTGCCAGCGCAGCGCCAGTGAGCTACACCTTGCATCTTTGCGAAAACGAGGTTATATCAGACGAGGGCGGGACACAGTGAGGGAAGGCTGGCGGCCTGGGAACAGGAGAGGGAGAGAGACCCCAGTGCCGGGCCCCCCTTGGAGGCCCAGGGAATTTTGCCTCCCCTGCCCCCCCCCCCCCTGCAGCCCTGGTACTGAAGATGAGATCACACCATGGAGCGCTACAGAGGCATTATGATTTTCTCTGTTTTAATCTCTATTCCTTTTCTATGACAGACCTCATAGACTTACCAATAAGAAATAAAGTCAGATCATCAAGATCCTACCTAAACCTACACTACCCAAATTGCAAAGGACTGAAATACAAAACAACTTACGCATCCGGCTTCTCCTACATAAGGGAAAAACTATGGAATGGGCTCCCAAAATCTGTGAAAACAATCCACGACCACTTGAACTTCAGGAAATCACTAAAAACCAACCTCTTCAAAAAGGCCTACCCCAACGACTCCACAAAACCCTCTTCACCTACCAACACAGCATGACTATAATCGAACAGGACAACACGCAATCTTCATCCATTCGGACCCTCTGCTTATACCTCATACGATCACTATACAACTTGTATTTATTATCCACCGACTGGCAAACGCCTTTGACGGTACTATGTAAGCCACATTGAGCCTGCAAATAGGTGGGAAAATGTGGGGTACAAATGCAATAAATAAATAAATAATAATTCTTGAAATTCTTTTTCTCTGCTGCTGCCCATTTACCAGAAGTTTTGCAAGGTCCTTTTCCTGGGTGGTGACGCCTAAGGTGCAACCTAACATCATGTAGCTATAATTTGGGTTATTCTTACCAACGTGCATCACTGCATTTGTCCCCACTTTGAATGTGTCACCACTCTTAACTTTGGGATCCAATACAGGATCTAAATTAAATTATAACCAACGAACCTCAAACCACCTCATGGACACCCATTGCTACTAAAGCTTGGTTTGCCATTCAAATGAGGAGAAAATTACTATCACTGGTTCAAGTGGAGAGGATTGGAGAAAAAAAGGCACCCAAAAAAACTCAAATATAATTGAGAAAACTGGATGGTCTAAAAACTCCTCGCCTCTCCACAATCAACCAAAGTTAAAAGGTGCACCCCCCTAGCAAATCTACCCCCCACTACTTCACCTATAAACCCACCTGAACAAACCTATCTGCCTGCTACAAAATGTTGCTGGCTTTAAGCACTCTTTTATAACTGTATAAATATTCCTTATTGGTTCAAACCGTTCAGCAGTCACTTATCTGTTTGCTGTTAGCGCAGGACTTCTTAGGAATACTACATTCAGGCTGGAGAAAGTCGAAGGTGGAGCTGGTACCGGTGCTCAACTGTCAAGTTACATGAAACACCTTCCGTGTCTCTTTAACAATTGCTATTCAAGTTGTCAGAAACACCTTATATGTCTTTCTGATAGTCACATATCCGACAAGTGCGCCTTGTTTCGCCAAAATCTGGCTGCTTCAGGAAAATTGCAAAATTAGGATCCTACTCAGGACCTCAAAATTATCGAACTTGTTCACAGTTTAAATTCACAGAATGGCGCTAAGAAGCAGATCGCTACCCGGAAATATAAACCCTGCCACGTAACAACTATAGACTGGAAACGCCCCGCCTCCAAAAAGGCTGCTCCAATCACAGTGTTCCATGACTGAAAGGTAGCCTATAAGCTTTAATAATAGGCATTCCACTCTATATTACGATTCAAACCTTGCGGTTCCACTGTTTGTAGAAGATAGATCCAAAACTGTTCTTTTCTCCATAATATGGTTTTAACATCCCCCCCTCTCTTACCCAAAATCACTTGGTCAATGACCATGCAGGTTAATTGATCAAATTGGTGTTGGAAATGCACGCAATGTCGAGTCATCGGTGCCTCCAGCTTCAGTTTGGTTATGCAATGTCTGTGTTCGATGACCCTGGTTTTAAACTGGCGTGTAGTGTGTCCCACATACATTAAGCCACACGGGCACCAAAACACGTACACCACATTTACAGACTCACATGTGGTATTATGTCTCAGTTGAAAATCTCTACCAGTTGTTGAAGAAAACACTGAACCTTCCTTAGTTATTGAACAAATTGAGCAGTGTCCGCACTTTAGATGGCGTCCTACTGTATGATTTTGTTGTGTCCACACATCTGCATAACTAAATTGATCTTGAAGATTTCTATTGCGTGCATAAGACATCATTAAATGATGATCAAGAAATGCTGGCTGTGTAGACATGATGTTCCAATGTTTCTTTAAAATAGCCGCTATCTGGGGAGAACGATTAGTGAATTTTAAAATGCAAGTTGTAACTTGTGAATCCCCTTGTTGCCTTGTATCTATCTGATTTTGTATTTCTGGAGATAATAAAGATTCTCTGTGGTTATACAGAGCACGTTTGAAAGAATGTTTAATCAGTTTATCAGGATATCCTCTTTCTCTAAATTTCTTCTGCAAAATTTTTGAGGATTCCTGATATTGCTCTGTCGTGTCACATATCCTTCGGTAACGAAGGAACTGGGAAAACGGTAAGCTTTGTTTTAGATGGTAAGGATGCATGCTGTCGTATCTCAACAATGAATTTCTGTCTGTACTTTTGACAAAAACATCTGTTCTTAAAGACCCCAGGTCTTTTTTAATGAGTACATCCAAAAAATTAATCGTCTCTAGATGACTGTTACTTTCAAATTTAATCGTTGCATGACATCTATTCAAGCCAATGACGAACTCCTCCAATTCTCTTTGTGAACCTTGCCAGAGAAGGAAAACATCGTCAATGTATCTTCCCCAGTATTTGACTTTCTCAAATCCCTGTGCCGTATATACAAATTGTTTTTCATATTGTCCCATGAAAATATTTGCTATTGAAGGGGCAAATGAAGCTCCCATAGCTATGCCCGAAATCTGTAAATAAAGATCGTTATTGAAAATAAAATGATTGTTGAATAGAGCAATCTCAACCATATGTACTATGAACTCAGTAGGTACTGTGTGTGGACGAGGACGACCTTCTAGTGCATTTTCAACTGCCTGTATAGCTTCTTTTTGAGGAATTGAAGTATAAAGTGAATGCACATCTAAAGTGACTAACAATGTCTCTTCATTGATACTCAACCCTGTTAGTATTTGCAAAAAATGGGAAGTGTCTCTAATATAAGCTGGTATATTTTGTACTAATGGTCTTAAGAAACAATCCGTGTATTTGCAAACTCTTTCTAATAAGGAATTCCTTGAAGAAACAATAGGCCTACCCGGGGGAGAGGGAAGGTTTTTGTGGATTTTAGGGACCGTATAAAAATCGGTGTAACTGAATGTAAAGGACACAGAAATTGTCTTTCTTTTTTGGTCAAAATCCTTCATTCTCAGCTTTTTTTGTTAATTCTTGTAGCTTACTAAGTAAGTCATACGTAAGATCTTGACTCAACTTTCTATATGTGTTTTCATCTGCTAGTTGTTGTTGTATTTCATTAATATAATACTCCCTATCTAACACAACCACCGCTCCTCCCTTGTCAGCTTTTCTAATAACTATGGTGCTTTCATTTTTAAGTTTCTGAATTGCTTGAATTCCTCACGAGTCATGTTGTTTCTGTTATACCCTGGGTAGTCTCCATTGTAGCCACATCTCTTAACACTAGTTGTTTAAAAATCGCTATAGCGGGGTTGAGCGGACCCTGGGGAATCCATTTACTTTTTACTACACAATCCGAGAAACCACGTGTACCTTCTTGAGATTCATTGAAAAAGCTCTTAAGTTGAAGACACCGGATGAACTTTTCAAATTCAGAACGGAATTGAAAAGGCAGATGTTTCGAGGTAGGAACAAAGGACAACCCATAAGCTAACACCGATTCTTCGACTGCTGTTAATACATACTTAGATAAATTAATTACAGCGAGTCGTCCCGTCGTCGTGTTCTCATTCCTCCTCTGTAGTTCGTTTCCCCTCGGCTTCTTGTTCTCCAATTTGTTCGTCCTCGTTGGTTGGTACGTCTGGTGGTTACCCCTCGGGTTCGTTCCCCCTCCGTTTGATCACCTCTCTCATCCTCTCCACTTGATGAAGTGGATAGTTGAAAACCCACTCGTTTATTTTTCTCCATTGATTGTTCAACATTTTTAGGTTTCTGCCAACTGTAGACATATCCCTCGCTGTAATCTTTCTGATCCCGTTGAATTTTTTTAAACTTAGTGGTTTTGATTTCTTTCTTAAATCTATCAAGTTTCAAATCAAATTCCTCTTTACTTTTATCATATTCCGCCAAAGTCTTCATATGTTCTAATTTGTCGTCAAGCTTAGGTTTATCCATTGACAACTTGTGCTGTATAGTCTGAATAAGCAATAACATCAAGTCCAAGGAACAGTGATTTAAAATGCTGTTCCACTGTGTGACAAACTCTGTATTTTCAGGAAATAATTTGGGGGCTTTTGTCATTCGCAAGCCTCGTGGTATGATTTCTTTTTTACAGTAATCCACCAATGTAGCACTGTGTAATTCAAATCTGATTGATTCCTTAAACTCCCCCAATAAATCAAGCCACTCTTGTTCAAAACCCACGTCAGACCCTAATTGGGAAGTGTAGGAGCTTGTAATATAGTGGACCTTTCATCTGCCGAGAATCTTTTTCCGCTACTCCAACTTTGCGCCATATTCCCTCCCACTTCTTAGAAAACACTCTAAATATTTCTACTGGGACACTCCAAATCCGTATCTTTAAAGAACTATAAATAACTAAAGGATTGGAAAATTCAAAAGCTAAACAGGTGTGTCACCACTCTTAACTTTGGGATCCAAATACAGGATCTAAATTAAATTATAACCAACGAACCTCAAACCACCTCATGGACACCCATTGCTACTAAAGCTTGGTTTGCCATTCAAATGAGGAGAAAATTACTATCACTGGTTCAAGTGGAGAGGATTGGAGAAAAAAAGGCACCCAAAAAACTCAATATAATTGAGAAAACTGGATGGTCTAAAAACTCCTCGCCTCTCCACAATCAACCAAAGTTAAAAGGTGCACCCCCCTAGCAAATCTACCCCCCACTACTTCACCTATAAACCCACCTGAACAAAACCTATCTGCCTGCTACAAAATGTTGCTGGCTTTAAGCACTCTTTTATAACTGTATAAATATTCCTTATTGGTTCAAACCGTTCAGCAGTCACTTATCTGTTTGCTGTTAGCGCAGGACTTCTTAGGAATACTACATTCAGGCTGGAGAAAGTCGAAGGTGGAGCTGGTACCGGTGCTCAACTGTCAAGTTACATGAAACACCTTCCGTGTCTCTTTAACAATTGCCTAGACTTGTTACGTGGCAGGGTTTATATTTCCGGGTAGCGATCTGCTTCTTAGCGCCATTCTGTGAATTTAAACTGTGAATAAGTTCGATAATTTTGAGGTCCTGAGTAGGATCCTAATTTTGCAATTTTCCTGAAGCAGCCAGATTTTGGCGAAACAAGGCGCACTTGTCGGATATGTGACTATCAGAAAGACATATAAGGTGTTTCTGACAACTTGAATAGCAATTGTTAAAGAGACACGGAAGGTGTTTCATGTAACTTGACAGTTGAGCACCGGTACCAGCTCCACCTTCGACTTTCTCCAGCCTGAATGTAGTATTCCTAAGAAGTCCTGCGCTAACAGCAAACAGATAAGTGACTGCTGAACGGTTTGAACCAATAAGGAATATTTATACAGTTATAAAAGAGTGCTTAAAGCCAGCAACATTTTGTAGCAGGCAGATAGGTTTTGTTCAGGTGGGTTTATAGGTGAAGTAGTGGGGGGTAGATTTGCTAGGGGGGTGCACCTTTTAACTTGGTTGATTGTGGAGAGGCGAGGAGTTTTTAGACCATCCAGTTTTCTCAATTATATTTGAGTTTTTTTGGGTGCCTTTTTTTCTCCAATCCTCTCCACTTGAACCAGTGATAGTAATTTTCTCCTCATTTGAATGGCAAACCAAGCTTTAGTAGCAATGGGTGTCCATGAGGTGGTTTGAGGTTCGTTGGTTATAATTTAATTTAGATCCTGTATTTGGATCCCAAAGTTAAGAGTGGTGACACACCTGTTTAGCTTTTGAATTTTCCAATCCTTTAGTTATTTATAGTTCTTTAAAGATACGGATTTGGAGTGTCCCAGTAGAAATATTTAGAGTGTTCCCCACTTTGAATGTCATTTGTCATTTGGATGATTAGTCTTCCAGCCTCCCAAGGCAATTTTTTTTTTTACAATCCACATGTGATTTATCATCTTTGAATAATTTTGTGTCATCTTCAAATGTGACAGCTTCACACATTGTTCCTATTTCCACATCATTTATAAACATGTTAAAAAAAAGTCCCAGTCCCAGTACAGTTCCTTGTGACACTCCACTATCGACCTTCTTCCTTTGAAAGGATTGACCATTTAACCCCATTCTCTTGTTTTCTATCTTTTAACCAGTCTCCAATCCACATTAGAATTTTGCCTTCCATATTAGCAAATGTAATCTTTATTTTTTAAACTCTCTGCTGTATTGCAAAGTCTCAGCGCTGTCATTCCTTATCTCCATTCCGAGACTGAGGTCACTGTTAAGTTTGCTTTCTGGATTTGTGTAATTCTCTTGATATTAGGTTGATACATTCTGTGCCGACACCTGCAATTTTGAACCCTTCAAGAGGTAATGAATACGGATTAGAGATGAAAGGAATGCCCGTTGGCCCACTCAGCACAACTTTTAATGTCAATATTTATTCTTTTTCATAATTTCTTCTTGCAGATTAACTAAGACAGATCATTAATTTTTAATTTTCTAATTTAGAGGGAGTTTATTGCACAGTATTTCTTCAGCAAACATTCTCACCGCATTTCAGTTTTAGACTATGGCTACTCACTACTACTACTGTTAAACAATTCTATAGCGCTACTAGACTTACGCAGCGCTGTACAAATTAACATGAAAAAGACAGTCCCTGCTCAACAGAGCTTACAATCTAAATTGGACAGACGAATAGACAGCTAGGGGTGGGGAAATTGCAGAAGTAGGGGTGATAAGTGAGGGTGTTGAGTAAGAGAGTCATGGTTAGGAGTCAAAAGCAGTAGCAAAGAGGTGGGCTTTAAGCCTAGACTTGAAGACAGCCAGAGACTGAGCCTGACGTACTGGCTCAGGGAGTCTATTCCAGGCATAGGGAGCAGCGAGATAGAAGGAACGGAGCCGGGAGTTAGCAGTGGGGGAGAAGGGGACGACAGGAGACATTTACCCAGCGAACGGAATTCACGGGGAGGAGTGTAGGGAGAGATGAGAGCGGAAAGGTACTGAGAAGCTGCGGTGATTTAACCAGAGCTGACATTGTGATGTCATAATGCCTTAGTCCACCAATGCCTAAGAGCCAACCTCATCAGTGATGTCACAATGGCTTGACTGTCCTATACTTGGCTCATAGCAGTGATTTAACCAGAGCTGACATTGTGATGTCATAATGCCTCAGTCCACCAATGCCTAAGAGCCAACCTCATCAGTGATGTCACAATGGCTTGACTGTCCTATACTTGGCTCATACTACTACTACTACTATTAAACATTTCTATAGCGCTACTAGACTTACGCAGTGCTGTACAAATTAACATGAAAAAGACAGTCCCTGCTCAACGGAGCTTACAATCTAAATTGGACAGACCAACAGACAGCTAGGGGTGGGGAAATTGCAGTGGTAGGGGTGATGTGAGGGTGTTGAGTAAGAGAGTCATGGTTAGGAGTCGAAAGCAGTAGCAAAGAGGTGGGCTTTAAGCCTAGACTTGAAGACAGCCAGAGACTGAGCCTGACGTACCGGCTCAGGGAGTCTATTCCAGGCATAGGAATATGCCTATGGCTACTCAGTGGCTTTGGTGGCAACTGTTGAGTTTTGCTGAAAATCCCCAGCTGGTTTCCCTTGTTGTTTAACTTACATAAGAATAGCCATACTGGGGCAGACCGAAGGTCCATCTAGCCCAGTATCCTGCTTCCAACAATGGCCAATCCATGTCACAAGTACCTGTCAGAATCCCAGGGAGTTGCAAGATTCCAGAATCCCAAAGAATATCAAGATTCCGGAATCCCAAGAAGCAAAAAGATTCCACGCTACCAATCCCAGGGACAGCAGTGGGGCCGTTAGATTATGAAGGAGCAAAAGGGGCACTCGGGGAGGACAAAGTGGAGAGACTGAATGAATTCTTTGCTTCAAATTTTACAGAAGAACATGTAAAGGACCTACCTGTACCAGAAATGGTTTTCAAGGGTGATGATGCAGAGGAGCTGAGAGAAATTTCTGTGAACCTGGAAGACGTACAGAGCCAAATCAACAAGTTAAAGAGTGATAAATCATCTGGACCGGATGGTATACACCCCAGGGTACATTCAAATGGCAGATGAAAGTTACGGAGAGAGTAGTGGATGCTTGGAATGCCCTCCCGCGGGAGGTGGTGGAAATGAAAACGGTAACGGAATTCAAACATGCGTGGGATAAGCATAAAGGAATCCTGTGCCGAAGGAATGGATCCTCAGGAGCTTAGCCGAGATTGGGTGGCAGAGCCAGTGGTGGGAGGCGGGGCTGGTGGTTGGGAGGCAGGGATAGTGCTGGGCAGACTTATACGGTCTGTGCCAGAGCCGGTGGTGGGAGGCGGGGCTGGTGGTTGGGAGGCGGGGATAGTGCTGGGCAGACTTATACGGTCTGTGCCAGAGCCGGTGGTGGGAGGCAGGGATAGTGCTGGGCAGACTTATACGGTCTGTGCCAGAGCTGGTGGTGGGAGGCGGGGCTGGTGGTTGGGAGGCGGGGATAGTGCTGGGCAGACTTATACGGTCTGTGCCAGAGCCGGTGGTGGGAGGCGGGGCTGGTGGTTGGGAGGCGGGGATAGTGCTGGACAGACTTGTACGGTCTGTGCCAGAGCTGGGGTTGGGAGGCAGGGCTGGGGAGGTGAGGATAGTGCTGGGCAGACTTATACGGCCTGTGCCTGTGCCAGAGCGGTGGTTGGGAGGTGGGGCTGGTGGTGGGAGGCGGGGATAGTGCGGGGCAGACTTATACGGTCTGTGCCCTGAAGAGCATAGGTACAAATCAAAGTAGGGTATACACAAAAAGCAGCAAATATGAGTTATCTTGTTGGGCAGACTGGATGGACCGTGCAGGTCTTTTTCTGCCGTCATCTACTATGTTACTATGTTACTAATGTGGACAAATGCAGTGATGCATATTGGGAAGAATAATCCAAATTATAGTTATTGATGCTAGGGTTCACCCCATGCTTGGAATAAACTCCCTGAGCCCATAACGCCAGGCCCCTCCCTGCCCATCTTCAAATCCTTACTCAAAGCCCACCTCTTCAATGTCGCCTTCGGCACCTAACCACCATACCTCTATTAAGGAAATCTAGACTGCCCCAACTTGACATTTCGTCCTTTAGATTGTAAGCTCCTTAGAGCAGGGACTGTCCTTTGTTAAACTGTACAGCGCTGCGTAACCCTAGTAGCGCTCTAGAAATGTTAAGTAGTAGTAGTAGAGTTCACCTCAGGAGTCACCACCTCAAAAAAAAAAAGATCTAGGTGTTATTGAAGACAATACGCTGAAATCTTCTGCCCAGTGTTGGGTATGGATTAGTGATGGGGAGGAAATACTGGTTTCTGAGGTTGGTGATGGGGCTGATGCTGGGTATTGGAGTCAGTGGATGGAGAGTTGTTGGCTGGTTGGGTTTGTGAGGGAGGGAGTACTGGGGTTAGTGAGAGGAGATGCTGAGTACCGAGTTAGTGAGGGGGAGAGATGGTGGGTGCTGGGGTTAGTGAGGGGGAGATGCTAGGGAGAGTTCTGGGGAAAGTGCTGGAGATGGGGGTTTAAGAAAAAAAACTGACCACTAGGAATGACGAGGCAGATTGAGAGAGTGTACCAGTGTTATGTTTTTAAGAATAGAAGGACCTGGAAAATAGAAACCACCTAAAAATGGATTTAAAATTGAATTTCTCAATGCATGAAACACCAGTGTATATGGACTTTTAGTACCCTCCCAAAGCACACAATTAGCCTGAAAATGAATAGCCACATTTACAATTGATAAACCTCTAGAATTCAAAGCCCTAAGTGTTTTCCCCCAAATTAAAAAAAAGACAAGAGAAGATGCAAGTCATTATCATCCGACATATAATAGAGGCAGAGACACTTTCGGCTCATACAAAGGCAATGGACCTCTTCCAAAACATTCTCCGTAGGGTTTCACACTGCCATTAAAGCGTATGCAGATGGCCATCACCATCCCCTCGCAGAGAAATAATGGAGGGGGAGGGGCAAGCTCGGATTATTCTGATGCCTAATGGTGAAAGCTGGAGGTAATAATTTCTCTGCTACGAGTCCACTCAGTAGACTGCTATTTCCACTGAGTCCCACTTCCATTTACACACACTTTTTCATCATTAATTTAACTAATTCATGCTTCTGGAGATTTGCATTAACAGACCAAGTTTGCAAGTCTGCTTTCCGTGCCGTTTCTGAGCTGGCAACGCACTGTAAGGCATTTTGTGGTCTCCACGAGGAAAGAAACCAGGTCCTGGGGAACTGAGGAACTGAGTTCGATTCCCACTTCAGGCACAGGCAGCTCCTTGTGACTCTGGGCAAGTCACTTAACCCTCCATTGCCCCATGTAAGCCGCATTGAGCCCGCCATAAGTGGGAAAGCGCGGGGTACAAATGTAACAAAAATATATATATATATATTTGACAATGACATTTTATACCTAACTTCCTGCACCCCCCCCCCCCCCCCCCCCCCCGAGAGCTGGCAGTCCTTTTCACTATTCAGCTTGCTTATTTCATCAGTTTCTGATTATGCCGACAGGCCTTGCCGTTTTGAGATTTCTTCATAGCTGCACCATCATTAACCTCTCTCCAGCTCAGAAATTGTTCCAAAGGCCACAGTCATTTTCCAAAGCTACTCACCTCTGGATTATTTTACGGTGGCCTGTGGTGGCTGCCAGCTTGTTCTTGCGGCTGGGAAATCTCATTGAATAACACGTAATGAGATCAGAGAGAATATACAGGGAGTAAGGCCTTGCAAGAGAAGCTGGTTGCATTGCAAACTGAAGGAGGTTTGCTCTCAGTCCTCTACAAACTGGGGGGGGGGGGGGAGAGGGGGGTTTCCAAACAAGCATGTTGATTTCTTAAAGAAATGCAGTTTTGTTTTTTTTTCCTTGACCAGTTTTGGAGAGCAGGGTTTGAATGAGCAGGCCGGCGTCAGAGAAATTTATCCTACAGAAAGAGGAGTACGGTAGCCGTGTTAGTCCACTCTTAAGGTTATCAATAGAAATCAAGCAAAATAAAACATGGAAAAGAAAATAAGATGATACCTTTTTTATGGGACATAACTTAATACATTTCTTGATTAGCTTTCGAAAGTTGCCCTACTTCCTCAGATCGGAAATAAGCAAATGTGCTAGCTGACAGTGTATATAAGTGAAAACATTCAAGCATTACTATGACAGTCTGACAGGGTGGGAGGATGGGGGTGGGTCGGAGGTATGCATGGGGACATCAAAGCATATCATTGATATTCTAACAGGATGGGTGTGGATAGGTGAGGGGTGGGGTGATCAACAGAGAAATACAGCTTTATGGTTTATAATGGGCTAGGAACCCCAGATCCTTGTTAAGTCCTTTCTGTTGGGTGTTAAAATATTCAGTCATTCTGACTTCAAAGGTCTTACGTTCTTGTATGGTTTTAAAGTTACCTTTCAGGATTCTCACTGTGAAGTCACTGGTACAGTGTCCTGGTCCTGTAAAATGTTGACCAACAAGGATCTGGGGTTCCTAGCCCATTATAAACCATAAAGCTGTATGTCTCTGTTGATCACCCCACCCCTCACCTATCCACACCATGTTCCATATTTTGTTTGATTTCTATTGATAATCCTACAGAAAGGTAACTCCCGAGGAAGCTGGACTCTCGTACCTTATTTTATTTTATTTATTTATTTCATTTGTATCCCACATTATCCCACCTCTTTGCAGGCTCAATGTGGCTTACAATTCATCATGGATACTGGAAGTAGAAGAGAATATACATTTGGTTTTACAGAGGGTTTTAGTTTACATGGTGGTGAAATACGTGATAGTGTTAAAGCAAAAGACATTGAAGAACATTTCTGGATATGTTAAAGATTGTTCAGTTACACGTGTTGATCTTTGTGATATATTTTGTCGAAGAGATAGGTTTTCAATAGTTTGCGGGAATCGGTCAATTCATAGACCGTTTTCAGGTTGCGTGGCAGCGCGTTCCAGAGCTGTGTGCCTGTATAGGAAAAGGTTGATGCATGCATTAATTTGTATTTCAAGCTTTTACACTTGGGAGGATGAAGATTGAGGAATGTGCGAGAAGATTTTTTTGCGTTTCTGGGTGGTAGTTCTATTAGGTCTGACATGTAGGCTGGGGCGTCACCGTGGATGATTTTATGGACTAGGGTACAAAGTTTGAACGTGATGCGTTCTTTAAGTGGGAGCCAGTCTAATGTTTCAATATAAAGATGGCAGCTGTCAGTTTTTAAATCTCTTCCTGTTACTTGTCTTCTCTTGTGTTTGCCCCCCTCAGGCTGTGAGGAGACAGAAGTTTTTGGAACAGAGCATTCAGTCTGCTCAGGAGACTGACAAAACCCTTCGCTTCATTCAAGAGTCTCTCTCCTTCATGGACAGACAGTTAATAGCCTACATCGCTGACAGGATCGATGCAGCCCGGGTCCCCCAGGAAGCCCAGGTAAGCCAGTGGGTTAAATGCTTTCAGCTACATTTGCTGTGGAGGGTCATGTGGGATTTTCTTCTGCATTCATAAAAAAGTTTAACAAGTTTACCTCTTCCCCCCTCCGAGGTCTGGAATGTCTACGCTGTTTTATGTAGAAAGCCAGTGAGATCAGAAAGATTTGCTGTAAGACCCAGATTTAATGCATTATGACAGAAGTATCGCTTTGATTTATTAACACCTCCTCATCAATAAACCTGGGGATTCTGGCTTGAAATCGTTTCTTCCTGTCAGGTCTTTGCACAAGAGCTAATGTGCTTTCAGTGGAATAGACCTGGCAAACTGATGATCAAATGCCGGATGAATTAACAGTGAGAACATTTATTTTTAGACTAGTCCTTGGAAAAGCTGATTACCTGTGTTAGCGTTTCTAAGTCACCCTTAAATTTAAGGCACGTTAAACGTTAACGTGCCTATACATTTCTATGGCCTTAGTAAACATAGGCGCATTTGAAGGCGACGAAACAGTGTGACAAGGCGGTAGCCATAGCTAGAAGGTTGTTAGGCTGTATAGAGAGAGGTGTGACCAGCAGAAGAAAGGGGGTGTTGATGCCCCTGTATAAGTCGTTGGTGAGGCCCCACCTGGAGTATTGTGTTCAGTTTTTGAGGCTGTACCTTGCGAAGGATGTAAAAAGAATTGAAGCGGTGCAAAGAAAAGCTACGAGGATGGTATGGGATTTGCGTTACAAGACATATGAGGAGAGACCTGAACATGTATACTCTGGAGGAAAGGAGAAACAGGGGTGATATGATACAGACGTTCAAATATTTGAAAGGTATTAATCTGCAAACTAACCTTTTCCGGAGATGCGAAGGCAGTAGAACGAGAGGACATGAAATGAGATTGAAGGGGGGAAGACTCAAGAAAAATGTCAGGAAGTGATTTTTCATGGAGAGAGTAGTGGATGCTTTGAATTCCCTCCCGCGGGAGGTGGTGGAAACGAAAACGGTAACAGAATTCAAACATGCGTGGGATAAACATAAAGGAATCCTGCTCAGAAGGAATGGATCCTAAGGAGCTTAGACGAGATTGGGTGGCAAAGCCGGTGGCGGGAGACGGAGATGGTGCTGGGCAGACTTATACGGTCTGTGCCAGAGCTGGTGGTGGGAGACGGGGCTGGTGGTTGGGAGGCGGGGATAGTGCTAGGCAGACTTATACGGTCTGTGCCCTGAAAAGGACAGGTACAAATCAAGGTAAGGTATACACAAAAAGTAGCACATGTGAGTTTATCTTGTTGGGCAGACTGGATGGACCGTGCAGGTCTTTTTCTGCCGTCATCTACTGTGTTACTATGTCATAGTTTCTTGTGAAGTCTGGAAGCAAAATGACCCCAAACACAATGCTCATTTCTTGAAATAAAGACGGACATTCTACTCATGAGAGTGTACCTTGGTTATAACCGTCTGCATCTACCAGTATGTTCTCCAAAGAATTCTTTGATTTCTGGCTATTCTTCGATTCAACAAACATCAAGCTTTGCTTTTCACCTCCCCCCCCCCCCCCCCCCCCCCCCCCCCAGGAAATCACACACAGCGGGAATGTGCACAGTCAAAGAAAGTTTGGTTAGTGTTCATGTTATATGAATTTTTCTCAATTTCCGTGGGTTTATTTTATGTTTCTCCGCATATTCATTTTTTTTTTTTTCAAGAAATTTTATTAAACTTTTCAGTAACAAACTATAAGAAAACAAACCAGAAGGCAACTCATGGTTAACAACCACCACAGGAAAATTTGGAGTACATTCAATCCATAATGAACTGGAAGCGTATCAACAGATAATAAGTTACTAATAACATACATACGAGGAATCTTAATTAGAAAGCAAAAGTGGAGAAATAGATAATTAAAAAAAAAAGGATAGAAAATAAAAGACAATTAAGAAGGGTAAAGGAAGGTAAAGTGGCTACTGCAAAACAACGTTAAATAGTAAAAGAGAGCGCTGTTGAAGAATCCATGTCAGAGTCTTTTGAATAATGTTGTAAATTCTTCCAGGAACAAAAGAAGAGTGGGAACAGAATCAGGCTGATCAAGAAACAGACCAGCGACACTTAGAAGCGATATCTGTTCGCCTTACCCAACAAAGGTCTTTCTCAAGACAACATCTGTGCTCAAGTTTACTTCTGGAGATTTTATTTACAAGAATTGTTTTAACACATTTACCAAGACTCCTGAAGAAGGCACCTTTGGTGCTGAAACATTGAACTATGTTGAGTGACCCCTCAATAAACGATTGAAATCTACGTTGGATGCCTTTGGTCTGTTTCTTGACAAGCCGATTGTATTCCCACTCTTCTTTTGTTCCTGTGACCGTTCGTGGGACACCGTTGTTCTTTCCACTCTTGTGGTTGTTTTTGTAAAGTCGTCCAGACCATGTTAATATGCAGTATAGATTTGAGCTTATTAGCAAGTGAAAGCTCAAACTTGTGTGTCTTTAGTACGCAGTACCACCAAAAGTGGACATTAAGAGCCCCTCTTACGAAGCTGTGGCAGATGTATTTGACTCACGCCGAGGCCCCCTTTCACCACAGTGGGTAAAAGGTAGGTCTTTCTTTTTTTTTCAGGAAATGGCCGTGTGGCAAATGAAGCACGTGCCGCGTGGCCATTTCGGGGGGGAACCCTTACCGCCATCCATTGAGGTGGCAGTAAGGGCTCCCATGATTTCTTGGCGGTTACCGGGCAGCGAGCAACACTGTCCAGTTACCGCCAGGTACACACTGGTGCTAGAAAGTGAAAAGTATTTGTGTAGCGCCGGATATGACGGTGCACTGGGGGTGGGAACTACTCCCCGGCTGCTGTGGTAGCCCGGCGGTACATCCTTTTTAGCGAATGGTAAGCCCGCCTTGGGCTTACCGCCGCTTTGTAAAAAGGGGCCCTGAACTTGGGGTTATCTTTCCATTTTTATAAAGCTAGTTTGAGAGCAGTCGCCATTAGGATGTTACGTTGCGTTCATGCCAAAACCTTTTGCTCATCCAGATTGATTGCAGACATGTTAATTCTTAGGTTATACATGTGCACAACAATTTGTGTGTACAAACATTCTTAGGCACTCAAGTGAACGGAATACAATTTGACAAACGTAAGTACATAAGCATCGCCATGCTGGGACAGACCAAGGGTCCATCGAGCCCAGCACCCTGTCACCGACAGCGGCCAAAAGAACAAGCAATTTGTCCCACCCCTCCTAGAAATACTGTATTCCCTCGTCCATTCAATAGCATTCTATGGCTTTTTCCTCCAAGAAGCCGTCCAACCTTTTTTTGAAGTTCGCTAAGTTAACCACCTTAACCACCTTTTCCGGCAGCGAATTCCAGAGTTTAACTACGGGTTGAGTGAAGAAAAATTTCCTCCAATTCGTTTTAAATTTACCACACTGCAGCTTCATCGCATGCCGCCTTGTCCTAGTATTTTTGGAAAGCGTAAACAGACGCTCCACATCGACCCGTTCCATTCCACTCATTATCTTATAGACCTCTATCATATCTCCCCTCAGCTGCCTTTTCTCCAAGCTGAAGAGCCCCAGCCTCTTCAGCCTATCCTGATAGGGAAGCCGTCCCATCCCCTGTATCATCTTTGTCGGCCTTCTCTGCACCTTTTCCACTATGTCTTTTTTGAGGTGCGGCAACCAGAATTGTCCTTGCACAGTGTTTGTCCTTGCCAAGGGACCTCCTCAGTGTAATAAGCAGGATGGTGTTGTAAGGAGGGAGCCCTGGTCCTTTTCTTCAGATTATAGTTTTACACAGAAGCTAAACAGAGAGGCTCAGCTTGTGTGAAATAAATCTAGACCCCCTTCATCTACTTCCCTCCCTCCTTCAGCAGATATTAAAGTTCATCTCGAGCCAGTAATCCAAATTTTTGCTCATTTGGATTTTTATTTTATCAGAGCTATTGGGTTCTGCGGTGGAGTCTGTGTGGCTGCCTGTTGGCGATATCCTTAGCTAGAGCAGTGTAGAAGGGACATCTGGGGTGGAGAAGTCAATTAGGCTTTCCCTGCTGTCATCTCATCTGCTAATCATATTTGGTAGCGCTGGAGTGAACCCGGCGGTAATCAGGCAGTGCCGCGCACTGCCCGGTTACCTCTGGGTTAACGCGGGAGCCCTTACCGCCACCTCAATGGGTGGTGGTAAGGGCTTCCCTCCCAAAATGGCTACGCGGAAAGCGCTTTACTTGCCGCATGGCCATTTCAAGGCAAGACTTCCCTTTTACCAGCTGCGGTAAAAGAGGGCCTCGGCGCATGTGTAAAATACATGCCGATGCCAGCACTGGCCCCATTTTGCCGCAGTTTGGTAAAAGGGTCCTTCATTTGTTAAAAAAGGAGACAGCAGTAGGGAAGAGAGGAAAGTCATTCATTACTTATCGCTGATAATTGGACAATGTGAAGGTCCTCCAACTGGCGTTTTTAACGAACGGGAAAGAAAATATTGTCATTCACAAAGCAGCCCTTTAACGCGGCCAGATAACGGAATGCACTGCCAAAGGACACACGACACGACATCGCCTATGAACGTTTTTGCAAAAAAATTCAAAACATTTTAGTACAAAAAAATTCCTGATGATCGATGCAACGTAGCATCAAACGACAGACAGTACAACAAATCAACCCAGATTATGATACCACACTACCTCCCGAGATATGTTACTACTACTACTACTACTTATCACTTCAATAGCGCTACAAGGCATACGCAGCGCTGTACATCATACACGAAAAGACAGTCCCTGCTCATAGAGCTCACAATCTAAATAAGACAGGTAAACAGACAGAACAACTAAGAGGTAAGGGAATTAAAGAGAGATGGGGATAAAAGGGTTAACTCGTTCAGTTATTTCTATTCTCCCTCTTCATTCACCCCTGACTGTTAGTGGTATATCTGATTTGTATATCTGAGTGAACTGAATGTAAGCCACACAGAACTGAGTCCACTACTCGGATGTGTGTGGGGTATGAATCCAATAAAGCAGTGGTCGGGAAGCCGCGGCTCGCAAGCTACATGCGGCTCTTTGGCCCCTTGAGTGTGGCTCTTCCCTCCCCGCCACTGTCCGGCGCTCACACTCAGTCCATAGGCGCCCGCCCTCAGCTCCCCGACAGCCTTCCGTCCTTTTTCCGTTCCTGCCGGTGGCCGCCCAGCGTTTAAACTTCTTTATTTTAAGTTACAGCGACGGGCCGACGGCTCACCTCCTCCAGTCTTTCGCTTCCCGCTCAATGCCCCGCCTTCCTGATGAGGTACTTCCTGTTTCCGCGAGGGTGAGCGGGAGTCACTGAGCGGGAAAGGAAAAGCTGGAGCCTGGAAGTGAGCCGTCGGTGGCTGCGACTTAAAATAAAAAGGTAAGGTTTAAAAACCCTGGGTGGCCACAGCCGGCAGGAATGGAGAGAGGAGGGGCTGTTGGGGAGCTGAGGGTGGTGGGCAGGTGGGGGCGGGGCTGGGTAGCAGTGCACCTCAAACTCATGCTGCGTGGGGTGGAGGTGGAGTTATACAGTTTCCTTGAATGGTTGGTTTTAATGCTGTAATTCTATTAAAAGTAGTGAATGGTAGATACTGTTTGCACAAGTTCCTTGCACTTTGAAATAGCCAAGACAATTGAGTGAGTTCAGTCCTACTGCACAATGCTGGCCAGGACTGAGTTTTTAGCAAAGGCCAGCTTAGGAGTACCCAAATTAAGTTAATAGCAATGTACCTACCTATATAATTTAAGTTTAAAAAATTTGGCTCTCAAAAGAAATTTCAATCGTTGTACTGTTGATATTTGGCTCTGTTGACTAATGAGTTTGCCGACCACTGCAATAAAGTAAAGTAAAGTACTGGTACTACTAGTACTAATCATTTCTGTAGCGCTACTAGGTGTACACAGCACTGTACACATTATATGCAGATACAGTGATACCTCAATTTTCGTTGATAATCCGTCCAAAAACAAGCAATGAAAACCGAAACACACGAAAACCGAGGCAATTATTTCCATATGAATCAATGTAAATCCAATTAATTCGTTCTAGGCACTCCAAAATACATACCAAAAACACATTTTATAGAGAATAAATATAGTCCCATGATGGAGCTAAAGGGAAAGGGTTAACTTATTAGCAAGGGAAACACTTAACAGGGAAAATTAGATTTGAGCACATGTGATTTTATCTTGCGTGTGTTGTGCTAGACACGCGGAGTGATGCTCACACAACGAGAAACAACGCCACAATGAGCAGGAGAACGCATGGGTCGCCCTTTGTTTTCGCAAAATTAGCAACGAAAACCGAGGCAACCAACGAAATCCGAGACAAAATTTTCACTGAAAAAATCAACGAAAACCGAAACCGACGCTAACCGAAGTCAACGAAAACCGAGGTTTCACTGCACTTTTTATGTCCCTGAAAGGCTCACAATCTAAGGGGTCCTTTTACTAAGATGCATAAGTGCCTACATGCGTACACCATGCATCAGATTAGAACTACCGCCCGGCCCCAGGCGGTAATTCTAATTTTGACGCACATCCAAACCGCACGGCAGAAAATAATTTCTATTTTCTACTGTGTGGTGCTAACCGGACCGCAATTGGCAGTGTACGTGAGCTGACAATTACCGCCTGGTTAACGCATGAGACCCTACTGCTTAGTCAATGGGTAAGGACCAAAACGGAAACGCGCTGATATCTATTTTGCCGCACATCCTTTTTTGCAGGTGTGCTGAAAAATGGACCTGCGCGCGTGCAATATACTCGCCTACACCGGCGCAGGCCATTTTTTGACGTGCCTTAGTAAAAGGGCTCCTCAGTTTTTGTACCGGGGGGGGGGGGCAATGGAGGGTTAAGTGATTTGCCCAGAGTCACAAAGGATCTGCAGCGGGAATTGAAACCAGGTTACCAGGAGCAAAGTCCGCTGCACTAGCCATTAGGCTACTCCTCCACAGGTAGAGGCTGTTTTCTGTTTGGATTTTGTCACCTTAGTTTTTATTTATTTAGTTATCACATTTATACCCCACGTTTTCCCACGTTTGCAGGCTCAATGTGGCTTACAATAGACCGAAAAGGATATCGCCAGTCCAGTAGTTATATAAATACAATAGATTTTGGTGGTCAGAGTGGGTAGAAAGAACAGGGTATAAAGGGGGAAAGGGGAAAGGTAAGAGAGTCCAAAAAAGTCCATTCATATGCTGTTTTGAAGGACTTTGGGGTTTATGTTGGAGCCTGGGGTTAGGCCTTCCGGAATAGGCTGGTCTTGAGTAATTTCCTAAAGTTGAGATGGTTTTGAGTGGTTTTGACAGTTTTTGGCTCACAGGTTTAATTTAACACAAATTAAAATTTAATGGCGGGCTCTACTTTCTGTTAATGAACAGTAGAACCACACAGCATGCATTCCAAAAAGCTAATGCATGTGAAATATTCAATTGCTCACTAAATAAAAGGATAATTGAACAAAAGCACCTCCCTAGCTTCTGATGATCCAGAACATGCTTGAATGATATACATTCAGTCCCTTGGGTATCCAAGGGTTCATCTTTTTTGAAAGGTCTTCGCTGAGCTAGAATAATCATGGCTTTTACCTGCAGAATTGATGTGCTCCTTTTTTCCTGTCCTGGTTAGTCTCCTAAGTACTTTTGCAAGAGAAAAACTGCTGTATATGCAGAAAAAAGCTGTCCTTAGAACACAGTAAAAGGAAAAGGAATGGCCAGAAACGGAAGAAGCAAGGCAAGGCTTTCAGATCGCTGGTTCCTTGAAAACACAAAGTCCAGAAGATCAAGGCTTTCAGATCGCTGGTTCCTTGAAAACACAAAGTCCAGAAGATCAAGGCTTTCAGATCGCTGGTTCCTTGAAAACACAAAGTCCAGAAGATCAAGGCTTTCAGATCGCTGGTTCCTTGAAAACACAAAGTCCAGAAGATCAAGGCTTTCAGATCGCTGGTTCCTTGAAAACACAAAGTCCAGAAGATCAAGGCTTTCAGATCGCTGGTTCCTTGAAAACACAAAGTCCAGAAGATCAAGGCTTTCAGATCGCTGGTTCCTTGAAAACACAAAGAGCCAGATTCACAAAGGTCCTGTTAAGAATCCATCTGCATTTCCAAATTGGTAAAAATGTACCGATTTAGAAACACAGAGGGATTCACAAAGAAAATCACGTGCAAATGAGCTGCTCGTTGCTTTTGCGACCCAGCTCACTTGCATGCGATATGTGGTAAGCAAGTCGGTGAGCTGAGCTGGCGCAGAACAGTCAATCGCTATGCGTGGCTGCTCTGCGCACACTACAGACGGATCTCATACACGCAGACAAGCGTCTATGCGCGCTTAACGTGCGCCAAAATGAGTTACCGCCCGGCTACCACATGGCTCTTGCGGTAATTTCATTTTTAGCGCGCGTCTGATACACGCGTCCAAAGAGTAATTTTTATTTTCTGATGCGCGTATTGGACAAGCGCCAAGTGGCATTTGGCACACGTAGGTCATTAACGCCCGGTTACCGCATAAGACTTTAATGCAAGTTCAATGGCTGTCGGTAAGGTGTCAGACCCAAAATGGACACATGACAATTTTCATTTTGCCGCATGACCATTTTTGGCAAAAATATAAAAAAAGCATTTTTTTGCAGGTGCACTGAAAATGTATTCTCTGTGCGCCCAAAACACGTGCCTCAGACTTCCACAGGCCATTTTTCAATCCGCCTTTGTAAAAGGGCCTCTAAGTTTGTACCTGAGGCAATGGAGGGTTAAGTGACTTGCCTAAGCTCACAAGGACCAGAAGTGGGGATTTGAATCTCCACCTCTGGATGTCAAGACTGGGGCTCTAACCACTAGGCCACTCCTCCACTAGCAATGTTCCATCTAGAATCTCAAATAGTAGCAACATTCCAGAATCTCAAAAAGTGGCAACATTCCATGTAGAATCTTCAATAGTAGCAACATTCCATATATTTTGCTCACACCTTTTTCAGTAGTAGCTGAAGGTGAGTTACATTCAGGCACTCTGGATATTTCTCTGTCCCAGGAGGGCTCACAATCAAACTTTGTACCTGAGGCAATGGAGGGTTAAGTGACTTGCCCAAGATCACAAAGAGCAGAATTGGGATTTGAACCTCCACCTCTGGATATCAAGACTGGGGCTCTAATCACTAGGCTACTCCTCCACATAGGCTACCTGCAAGGACCTAATATTCTGCTCTTGAACGGCTGCTATTGGCTTTTTCTAGTAGCCGCAATGTGGGTCTGCATTTAATACGCTCATATTATATGATAATAGCGTTATGCTCGACTCTGCTGTCCAACCAATTTCAAAAACGTGAAACGCCTTAGCTGAGTTTCTGTAACACGACATTCTCACGATGAAGAATACCCCATGAAGGTGCCCCGTTTCATGGCAATGTTGTCTTAGGGGACTAAAGAAAAGTGAATCTTGATTCTAAGTAAAGCTCTTCATCGGTCACTCTTTGGTTGAGTGACCGCCGTTATGGTACATCAGCAGGTGATCCTGGCAGATAAACTTTACCACTGTAGAAGTCGGAATTGAGACATCTAGGTCAGGACATCTCAAGATTCACAAGTATTTTAGAACAAAATCTGCTGACGTAGAGGCAGTGGCTTACCAAGGGGGGGGGGGGCGGTGGGGGCGGTCTGCCCCAGGTGCAGCCGCTGGGGGGTGCCGCGGCGCGCGCCTGCTCTGAGATCGCTGATTTTGCGCGTTCGCAGCAGCTCCCTCTGCTCTGCCCTGGAACAAGTTACTTCCTGTTCCGAGTCAGAGGGAGCTGCAGCGAACGCGCGAAGTCAGAGAACTCTGAGCAGGCGCGCGCTGCGGAACCCCCCCCCAAGCGGTGTGCACCCGGGGGGGGGGTCCGCACTGCATCGGGGGGGTGGGGTGCTGCACCCCGGGGGGCGGGGCGCCGCCCCGGGTGTCCGGCCCCCCTAGGAACGCCACTGCGTAGAGGCTGCACTAAAATATGGGACAAATGGACATTTGTGAGCCAAGCCTGAGCAACATAAAAATTAGTACGTTTCCTGATGCTGTCACAGAGATCGGTATCCCTTTCAAGTTTGGCTTTTTGGAGAGACAGAAACCACAGAGGGATTAAGGGGGCAACTCCTCCTAATGCCTCCCAGTGGAGTGCTGCTCAAATAGAGCAGTTTGCCAAATTCTAAACGTGTAAATCGTGACAGGACATCAACGTTTATTCTCTTTCTGAGACAGGGAATAAACGTATATCTTCCAGGTATGCTAGAACTGCCCAAAACATGTCCAGGCCATGCCCTCTTGCCATTTGTACGCACTTGGGCCTTTCATGTACATTTCTCAGCTTTGTAAAATGGGAACTTAGATCTTTATGTACAATAAACATTTAAGTAAAACATAGTAACATAGTAAATGACGACAGATAAAGACCTGAACGGTCCATCCAGTCTGCCCAACAAGATAAACTCATTTTACATGGTATGCGATACTTTATATGTAGACCTGAGTTTGATTTGTCCTTGCCTTTCTCAGGGCACAGACCGTAGAAGTCTGCCCAGCACTGTTCTTGTACTAAAAGTTCTGAAGATTCTGGAATCCTAAAGAGTTACAAGATTCCGGAATCCTAATTAGTAGCAACATTCCATGTAGAACCCCAAAGAATAACATAGTAACATAGTAAATGACGACAGATAAAGACCTGAACGGTCCATCCAGTCTGCCCAACAAGATAAACTCATTTTACATGGTATGTGATACTTTATATATAGACCTGAGTTTGATTTGTCCTTGCCATTTTCAGGGCACAGACCGTAGAAGTCTGCCCAGCACTGTTCTTGTACTAAAAGTTCTGAAGATTCTGGAATCTTAAAGAGTTACAAGATTCCGGAATCCCAATTAGTAGCAACATTCCATGTACAACCCCAAAGAGTAACATAGTAAATGACGGCAAATAAAGACCTGTACAGTCCATCCAGTCTGCCCAACAAGATAAACTCATTTTACATGGTATGCGTTATCAAACAGAAGTAACCATTCTAAAATGCCCTCCTTCGTCCGCCAAACCCTTCTAATATTGTAATGTACAGACCCTGGGTCATCTGTGGATTTATCCTGACAGTCTCATCTTTGGCTCTTAAGGATATCTTTGAATAATTTCACATTATTTTGATTAGCATTGATGGAATGTAGGACAGTCCCCAGCAGGAAGTATGGGATAGTTTAACTGTGGTCGTGAGGTGGTCTTTTCCGAGGCAGAATGAGTTGGGTTTCTGTGTGCGTCTGACTCCACCATGTGGTTTCAAGAATCCACTTTTTTTAGGTTTCCTGGAGCTGCCACAGTCTTTCAGACAGAGAGATTTCCTAATTAGAAGAGCTGGTGGTCATGCTGCAGAAAACCTAAAATACTTTTCTTCAATTTGTAGCAACCGCAAATTTATTTTATTGAGACCTTCAGATAATGAAAAGATGTTCTAGCGGAAGCCATTTTCAGCTTTCTTTGACCTCATGCCCTCCATTTCATTTTCCTAAATGCTGACTAGCCTATGGCTGGCAATACAGGAATTGTAACCCTTCCCCTCCCCCAACACACACGCACACACATTTTTTCCCTATTATTAGCTTTATGCAAAATTCAGACAAAATTGCAGAAAACCTGAATATATTTTCTTTTACTCATGTTGAAAGCGTAAAATTGTCATGCTGCCTGGGAGTCCCGCTGCAGTCACTCATTAGCTGCGTAAGCCTGAGACTCACTAAGACGGATCTGTGCAAGGTGTCAGTGCTTCAGCTTGTGAGAGGGGATATGCATTAATGTCCTCTCAGAAAAGTCTGTATGCATTATGCATCTTGGAGATTGCATTCCTCATCGCTAAGAGGTCAGCATTGGCAGATGGACATTTTAACTCATTCATCACGGAGTGTCATAGTTCCCGATGCTTTGTGCCATGTGCCAAAATTGTTATCACTCTGCATACATTTCATCGTTGATTTCCAGAGACGGAAATATCAGGCTAACCTAGTGGAACAAAGCATTGTGTAGTAATGTCCAACCTATTGCTTTTGTCCGAGAAGGGAGAGGGCAGGAGGGGCTGGTGGGCGGCCCAGGGGGCGGGTTTGTGAGGGCAGGGCCTTATATTCAGTTAGGACCGAAAATGCCTCAGATACAAAATTAGATTGTGAACCCCCCAGGGACAGGGAGATACCTAGTGCATCTGAATGTAATTGACCTTAAGTCCTGCCTCCACTCATAACCCCGCCACCACATTGGCCTACAACAGCCTAGCTTAAGTAGTCATTAGTGGTCCTGGGATCATGGTCTCAAAATGGCCATCACGACCCCAGTGGTAGTCTTCTGATATTACACTAGGAGTCAGATTGCCATATATAAGGCCCCATCAAGTTGTGTTCCCTAAATGTCCAGGAACCTAACTACACAGAAGAAAATATGCACATATATTCGATATATGGCAACCTGAACCTAACTTAAATCAAAGTTCTTAGTAAGAGCATTTCCTTCTATAAACTAGAGAGGTGTGTTAGCCGTGTTAGTCCACTTTTAAAGGTAATCAATAGAAATAAAACAAAATAAAACATGGAAAAGAAAATAAGTTGATACCTTTTTTATTGGACATAACTTAGTACATTTCTTGATTAGCTTTCGAAGGTTGCCCTTCTTCCTCAGATCGGAAATAAGCAAATGTTTATCACTGTACCAGTGATTTCATGGTAAGAATCCTAAAAGGGAACTTTAAAACAATACAGGAATGTAAGACCTTTGAAGTCAGAATGATTAAATATTTTGACACCCACCAGACAGGACTTAACAAAGATCTGGGTTTTCTAGCCCATTACAACCCTTAAAATTGTACTGCTTTGTCACCTCCTGTCTCCATGCATATCTCTCCCTGTCCCTCACCTATCCACCCCCATCCTGTTAGACTGTCACTGAAATGCTTTGATGTTTCACTTATATATACTGTCATCTACCAACATTTACTTATTTCCAATCTGACGAAGAAAGGCAACCTTCAAAAGCTAATCAAGAAATGTACTAAGTTATGTCCAATAAAAAAGGTATTATCTTATTTTCTTTTCCATGTTTTATTTTGTTTGATTTCTATTGATAACCTTCTCTAAACTGAAATCTCAGTGCTCTGCCAGCCATGCAGCTTCTTGCTCTTATCTATAGTAGATTAATTTCATAACAAGTTGTTAGTAATTATCACATTTATGAAGCTTTCTTTACTAGTATATCTGGGGTTTTATTAACTCAGGTGGCTGCCTAGTATTTGCTTGGGATAAATAATTTATTGCTTTGGGCCCAGGGTCCGGGACTGGCTTGTACTGGGAGGCCAGAAGCAATTACCACACATGCTGCTTAATCAATAAGTCAGACCACTACAGTAGATGTGTTATGAACCAACTTAAGTTTATAGGCAAAAGCAAATGGGGCACAATATCAGGAGCATCAGTTACTATTTAGGAGGAATGCTGTTTAGAGGGAATGGATGTATGGAATCTTAGCAGAGATTGGGTGGCAACGCTGGGAATTGGGAAGCAAACCCAGTGCTGGGCAGACTTATACGGTCTACGCCCTGAAAATGGCAAGGAGAAATCAAACTCAGGTACATAAGTAATGCCACACTGGGAAAGACCAAGGGTCCATCGAGCCCAGCAACCTGTCCACGACAGCAGCCAATCCAGGCCAAGGGCACCTGGTGAGCTTCCCAAACGTACAAACATTCTATACAATCAAGCCATTGTGACATCACTAATGAGGTTGGCTCTTATTGGTGGAATGAGCCACTATGACATCACAATAGGTTAAATCACTGCTCTATGTAATAAAAGTGAGCCAAGTAGAGGACATAAGTACATAAGTAATGCCACACTGGGAAAAGACCAAGGGTCCATTGAGCCCAGCATCCTGTCCACGACAGCGGCCAATCCAGGCCAAGGGCACCTGGCGAGCTTCCCAAACGTACAAACATTCTATACATGTTTTTCCCGGAATTGTGGATTTTTCCCAAGTCCATTTAGTAGCGGTTTATGGACTTGGGAAAAATCCACAATTACAGGAATAACAAGTCCATTTAGTAGCGGTTTATGGACTTGTCCTTTAGGAAACAGTCTAACCCCCTTTTAAACTCTGTTAAGCTAACTGCCTTCACCACTTTCTCTGGCAACGAATTCCAGAGTTTAATTATGCGTTGGGTGAAGAAACATTTTCTCCGATTTGTTTTAAATTTACTACACTGTAGTTTCATTGCATGCCCCCTAGTCCTAGTATTTTTGGAAAGCGTGAACAGACTTTTCACATCCACCTGTTCCACTCCACTCATTATTTTATATACCTCTATCATGTCTCCCCTCAGCCGTCTCTTCTCCAAGCTGAAAAGCCCTTGCCTCCTTAGTCTTTCTTCATAGGGAAGTCGTCCCATCCCCGCTATCATTTTCGTCGCCCTTCGCTGCACCTTTTCCAATTCCATTATATCTTTCTTGAGATGCGGCGTCCAGAACTGAACACAATACTCAAGGTGCGGTCGCACCATGGAGTGATATAACGGCATTATTACATCCTCACACCTGTTTTCCATACCTTTCTTAATAATACCCAACATTCTATTTGCTTTCCGAGCCGCAGCAGCACACTGAGCAGAAGGTTTCAGTGTATTATCGACGACGACACCCAGATCCCTTTCTTGGTCCATAACTCCTAACGTGGAACCTTGCATGACATAGCTATAATTCGGGTTCTTTTTTCCCACATGCATCACCTTGCACTTGCTCACATTAAACGTTATCTGCCATTTAGCCACCCAGTCTCCCAGTCTCGTAAAGTCCTTCTGTAATTTTTCACAATCCTGTCGTGAGTTAACAACTTTGAATAAATTTGTGTCATCAGCAAATGGACCGTACAGGTCTTTATCTGCCATCGTTTACTATGTTACTGTTACCCTTTGGGGTTCTACATGGAATGTTGCTACTAATTGGGATTCCAGAATCTTGTAACTCTTTAGGATTCCAGAATCTTCAGAACTTTTAGTACAAGAACAGTGCTGGGCAGACTTCTATGTTCTGTGCCCTGATCATGATGGAATAGATAAGCATGGGCTGGAGTGTAAATTTTAAGGGGTTTCGACATTAGCTTCAGAACTTAGTACAAGAACAGTGTTGGGCAGACTTCTATGGTCTGTGCCCTGAGAATGGCAAGGACAAATCAAACTCTGGTATACATATAAAGTATGACATACAGTGGTGTGCTGAAGCTAGCTCACACTGGCTCGCAAGAGCCAGTTTTTAAATTTTTAAAGATCTTGTGAGCCAGTTGTTCTGCAGGGAAAGCTGGAGACAGGCAGGCCTTTCAATGACGTTCCGCTTCGACGATTTAAACCAACTGTGGCAGGAAGAAAAAGGGGGATGTTGGGGGTAGAAGAGGGTGGGTAGGTGGATATGAATGGGAGGGGAGGATGGGGGCGAAGGAGAATCGCTGGACATGGATGGGAGTGGGAGGGGAGGGCAGGGGAGAGAGGAGAATCACTGGGTATGGATGGCTGGAGGGGGGGCAGGGGAGAGAAGAGAATCGCTGGGTATGGATGGCTGGAGGGGGCAGGGGAGAGAAGAGGATGGCTGGAGGGGGGCAGGGGAGAGAAGAGAATCGCTGGGTATGGATGGATAGAGGGGGTTAGGGGAGAGAAGAAAATCACTGGGTATGGATGGATGGAGGGGGGCAGGGGAGAGAATAGAATCGCTGGGTATGGATGGATGGAGGGAGGGCAGGGGAGAGGAGAGGAGATTGCTGGACATGGGTGGATGGAGGGGAGGGCAGGGGGAGAGGAGGGTTGCTGGACATGGATGGAGGAGAGGGAAGGGAGAGAGAAGAAATGCTGGACATGGATGGAGGGGAGGGAAGAGTGAGGAAGGAGATGAGATGAGGGGAAAGGAAGAGAGGAGAAAAACTGCACATGGATGAAGAAAATAGGCAGAAGCTGGATCCTCTGTACAGTCAAGTCTGCGGAGGACCCAGCTTTTGCTTACGGATGTAGGGCAAGAAATGAAGAAGAAAGGCGGAAAGTAAAGAAATAAATGGAAAGGAAGCCCTGGAAACAGAGTTAAGAGGACAGATAGCAGCAGAATCAGAAACTGGGCCAGCATGATCAGAAAAACAAAGTCACCAGACAACAAAGGTAGAAAAAATCATTTTATTTTCATTATAGTGTTTGGAATATGTCCACTTTGAGAATCAGGTGCTCAACATTAAAAGTTTCTATTTATTTACTTATTTATGGCATTCTATCCCACATTAAACATGAATTAGATTGGAACCTGGGATCATTTAATTTTTTTTTCCTGGAGAGAGTAATGCATTGCCCCCCCCCCCCCCTCCAGGCTCTCTCCCCGGCTATAGCCAGCTCTGCAATTTGGGGGGGGGGGGGCGCAGAGGTGGATGAGAGGGGGGGTTCAGAGGTGGACCAGGGAGACAGCCTCTTGTTAAACATTTACCAGCACACCACTGATCGCTTACCATGTAAAATGAGTTCATCTTGTTGGGCAGACTAGATGGACCATACAGGTCTTTATCTGCCATCATTTACTATGTTACTCTTTGGGGTTCTACATGGAATGTTGCTACTAATTGGGATTCCAGAACCTTGTAACTCTTTAGAATTCCAGAACCTTCAGAACTTTTAGTACAAGAACAGTGCTGGACAGACCTGAAGTGTAGGATTGGAAGGAACTGGTGGCTCAGATGGAATTATACGATAATGTCCACTTCTCTCTCACTGCCAAGCAGTAAGAGTGGGTGCAGCAGGTTCCCCGTTCCCCCTGGCCCAAACACAGTGCAGAGCTTAAGCAGTTCCTGGTTCCTGTATCTGCTCCTAGACTTCTACTTAAAGTCTGTCCTGCTAATCAGATGTCTCTTCTCACTAGATCAGTTTGAACTTCATTTGCTAACACTGAAGGTTGGATGGTTATCTACTCTTGAGCAGTTCTCTCCAGCACTAATCTTCTCTCCTGGTTACAGTCCAGGACATGGAGGACACTCCTCTCTCGTAGATCTGTTCAGAGCTGGAAAGGTGAAAAGTGCATTGTTCCTCCCCAGCAACTAGTAATGTCACCGTAATTAAGTTCAAATTATACTGCTTTTGGAAATCTCCGCAAGCCTCCCTACTGCTGGATTCCCAAGGTCTCCACACTACTCTTTCAAGCCTGCAGGGACATACCATGGACTTGTGGCCTTCTTATACTCTACTGTAGCACATTACCGAATTAAAATTATCAGCATTGTAAGCTCTGGGGGAGCAACTACCATCTCATATGTGAATCCATCCAGTGTTTTCTCCGAGCAGTAGCTCTGTAGAAATGGAAGCTATTTAAAGCAGTTCCACCAGGCAAGAAGATTTGGGTTTGAAAGGCTTTCACATCCTGAGAGCTGTCTTCTACCATCACTGGCAGGGACCTCCCCCCCCCCCTCACCGGGGTTACTGTATCTCCAGCCACTTTTCCATGATGACCAGAGGAGCAGAGCTGAGCCTGGGTTCGGATCCAGGTCTGGCCACATGGCAATGACCAGGATTGCCACTGAACCATTGGCCCGGCTTTCTGTATTCCTTATATAATGACCCATGAAAACAAGATGAAGATCCACTCTGACATTTTTTTAACATATCTATATAAATAATTCTCACCTCCAACGTTCAGTGAAGCACTGAATCCACTGTTCCTAGGATAGGCTGTCAGGACCACTCACTCTCCTAGGCTGTCACCACCACTCACCCTCACTCAGTAGTCACGCCCTCAGCCACACCCCTTCCGGACATAATTCACAACCCCAACGTTCTAATGAAGCAACATTTTCCAACTCCAACTTCCGTCATGGTGTAGATCACAGTGGAACCATGACTGTCTGCCCCGCCCTCATGTACAACGTCATGATGTCGAGGGCGGAGCCACGGAGGACCAATCAAACAGCACCCACAATGCTACGCTGCTGAACCGACACACACCAATACCTTACACACGCACGAAGCACCGGTCGAGGACCTCCAATAATGCAAGGATAGGGGACCACACGGTGTCGGTATGTCACTCACCCTCCCCCGAACATCGCTAAAACAACAAAACCTCGCTAGCGCCCGTTTCATTGCTCTCTGAAACGGGCCACTTTTACTACTATATATATATATATATATATATATATATATATATATATATATATATATATAAACGGCAAGTGACCGATTCACCTGCAAATGCGCAGTAGAGACTTCCCTCTCTGTCCCGCCCTTGCATCAAGACGTGATGACATCAGAGGGCGGAACAGAGAGGGAAACGGAGTCGGAGTCACTGTCGGACGCTGTCGCCTGGAAACGAACATCGGGCACACTATAGGGTGAGATAAATAATCCCTAGGGCAACAAGTACCCACGGATTACTTATACCAAGATTCCCTGATGCATAAGTCTGCCTAACAGACTCACTAGCTCTGTCTAGGGTGAGATACAGGAATCTTGCTTCTGGCACCTCTCCAGGTGTTGGTGTGTAGAGTGAAAAAGAAAGACACAGCTGATAGATATATATATATTAGCTTTATTAGGGATAAGAAAATAGAAATACTCTGCGCTAGCGTATGCAATAAAAATATCCCTTACTGATATGAGCACTACCAAAATATATTGTCTAAACTAGACTCTGATTATCCTGAGACTAAGTACGGTAATGATTAGAACAGTACAAATGATAACCTAATAATCCTTATGAAACTTATCACATCTTATGCAAAATACACATTAGCTGCTTTCCCTGACCAAGAGCTGACATAAACCAGTCGTACTTAGATAAAACCACTGCCTAACCCCAGACCAGGAAATATATCACTGTGATCTTACCACGCTGTCGTGATGACGGCTTCAGATAAGACCGGAGCAGAATCTCCCCAGACGCTATTTTAGCTGTCGGTGTCTTAGGTAGTGCAGGTCTTTATTAGCCCACGTAGGTTCCCGTCACTCCTTTGGTTATCAGAGCCAATATCTCTGCCACAGGTATTTGCACCAGGATGCAGGTCACGAGGTTGGTATCATACAAAGTCTCTGGCTCCCCCCGAGCCTTGCTGGATCTCTCAGGTCCTCTTACCAGTTGCCCCTCTTCCAAGGGTCTCCGACTCACTAACTTACTTCTGTTCCCGCTTTCCCCGTACCTCTCGGTCAGGTGACGGTAGGAACCAATCGTGATCTTGTCCAGTTCAGTACATGGCAAGAAGAGTTCTTTGTTTTGTGACCTTGGAGAATGGTAACTTCTGGAGCCATGTCTGCCTCCCTACTCCGTTCTCAGGGTGATAGAAGGGGGTGTTTAGAACACAGACTGTCCTTGGCTTTAGCAAGCCTGTCAGTGATTTTCCACAAGTTGAAGCTGGATCTTGCTGACACAGAGATGTTGCAGCAGCCATCTTATTATACCAAGATGTCATAGGCTTGTATAGGCCCAGACCAGCATAGGCTAGATCACAGGGAAATACCCCTACAACACCAACCTCCACCCTCCCCCCCATCCCCGCCGCCGCTCCCGCCCTCCTCCGTATCGGGCCCCCTGCACTGACCTGACAGCGCCTCTCACCTCCGTGTGAAAGCGCTGCAGGCAGCAGCAGAGCGATCTGCTGCTGCCTGCAGTGCTTTCACACGGAGGTGAGAGGCGCTGTCAGGTCAGTGCAGGGGGCCCGGCATGGAGGGGGGAGGGAGCGGCGGCGAGGAGGGTAGCTGGTACTCTCGCCCGTTTTCAGTGGTGTTCCTGGACTGGATGGCACCCGGGGCAGAGCGCCGATGCGCCCCCCCCCCCCCGGGTGCAGCGCGCCCCCCCCCCCCCCCCCCCCGCTAGATGACACCTCCCCCCCTCCGGCAAAATGACACCCCCCCCGGGTGCACGCCGCTGGAGGGGGTGCCGCGGCGCGCGGCTGCTCCGAGTTCGCTAAACTTCGTTTGTTCGCTGCAGCTCCCTCTGCCCCGGAACAGGAAGTAACCTGTTCCAGGGCAGAGGGAGCTACAGCGAACAAACGAAGTTTAGCGAACTCGGAGGAGCAGGCGCGCGCCGCGGCACCCCCCAGTGGCGTGCACCCGGGGTGGACCGCCCCCCCCCCCTTGGTACGCCACTGCCCATTTTTACGGGCTTAACGGCTAGTATATATATAATCAAACACCAGATCCCTTGCAATCCTTCCACAGGTAAGAATGGATTTGGTGTTATCTGGTTCATCCAGAGTTGCATCAAGAATCTTGGCTACCTGCGGCTTTTGGAAACTCATCTTCTACCCGAGAACTCTATTTGTCATTCCTGCTCAGAGCAGCGCAGTCTGTTCCTGTTATTACCAGGCAATTTGGAGCAGTTTGTGAGCTGTACATGGAACTAAATTAGGAAAAAATATGAAAGGTGTTCTTTGACGGTTTCCCCATTGGGCGATCATGTTTCAGACACACTGTCTGATGACAAAGTGACGTCCTTTGACAAACAGAATCGTTATCTTTATAGTTTGTAGGTTCTGCGGTAGCAGCTCAGTAATTCCGTTCTTAATGGAGACTCATTCTCCATCAATTTCCACTGAAATTAGATGGAAATTGGTTTGAATCATGTTATATCAATATGCATTTATGACTTGGCCAAATGCTATTGCTTTGGTCAGTATTGCTTAGGCAGTGCTTGCTTAACTGACAGAAGCTGGAATGTGGATGTTGTTAATTTGTTTACCTGATCCCTGGAGAAGAGACAACAGATAGAGATATGATAGAGGTCTATAAAATCTTGAGTGGAGTAAAATGGTAAATGTGAATTGGTTGTTTACTCTTTCAAAAAGCTGAAGTTGTGTAGTAATACACTTAGAATAAATATTTTTCACTCGGTGTATAGTCAAACTGTGGACCAAGTAAGAGAACTGGGTTTAAAAAAAGGTTTGGGCAAATTCCTAAAGTACTTTTCCTGGGGATAACCACTGCCTATCCCTGGGGTTAAGTAGCATTGAATATTTTTTTTTCAATTGAACATTTTGAAATATTCACTTTCAAACAGTAGTAAGGTAATCAAATAAATCATGACAGCTTCATAAGAAAAAATATACTGGTCGATATTCAGCCGACAGTGGTGACCAGCTAAATTAATCCTGGATATCAAGTGTGGAATAAATATAAATGTTTTTAGTGCCAGAACATATGAGGTACTGGGACCCGCAAAGGGGATTCTTCATTCTCCCCCCCCCCCTCCCCACTGTTTGATCCCCTCCTTCCCTCACTCCCCCGATACCAGAAGGTCACTCTACATGCCTGACCCTCCTCCCAAACCCCTCACCTTGAAAAAGGCCCCCTTCACCACCACCCCCAGCAGGACCCCCCACCCCTCTCCAAGCCTGCTCTGTGAGGCCTGGTGGTCTAGTGGTTTTTCAGCCTGGAGCAAACCCTACTCACTCCTGAGTCAACTCTAGCAATGGTTAGGATGGTGCTGGCCCTGAATGTTGCTCGCACCTACATTAGTGCTTGTTCCTCCCAAATTCTATCGCATGTATTAGGGGTATCTGTTTGGAGCTTGTCACCCCCAGAACGACTTGACAAGTTGTGGTCTTCAAATAGGAATATTTCACTATTAAAAAAAAAAACATTTTATTTTCCAACAGAAAATCCAGTCTGATTTAACAAGCCATGAGATTAGTTTGGAAGAAATGAAGAAGAGGAATGAAGGGAAGGAAGCTGCCAGAAGGGTTCTTTCTCAGATCGACGTGGCCCAGGTAAGTCCCTGCGTCCTCCTCCTCCTCTTTCCGCTTTGGTTGCCTTCCCTGCTACGATAGGATCAGCCTTTGCCTAGGCCTCACTGCTGCTGCAGTTTCACTATCTCTGTACCTTCATCCTTCTCTGTACCCATCTAGTCCTCAATCTCCATCTGCCAAATGATGTATCGTTATCAGTGCATTTTTCTAGCAAAAAAGGTGCCGGTACTCAAAAGCTAGACCACCCTTCAGGGGTGGGGTGATCACTGAGGAACCCACCCCATAATAGCCTGGTCCCCTGCAACCAGTCACAGAATCTATGACGGCAGAATTGGTGTGTAGAGCCTGAGCTCTTTCATTAAAACTTGAGGACCATGGGTCAGTTTTAGCAGACAATGGAAAAGGTGTCGGTACTGAAATGCCAGGCCACCCTTCAGGGGTGGGGTGATCACTGAGGAACCCACCCCACAATAGCCAGGTCCCCTGCAACCAGAATCTATGACAAGGTAGACTTGGTGTGTAGAGCCTGAGCTCTTTCATCAAAACTTGGGGTCCATGGGTCAATTTTAGCAGACAATGGAAAAGGTGCCGGCACTCAGTACCCCCAAGTACCCCCTCAACAAAAGCCCTGATAGTTATCCATTTCAACATATCCATAGCAACTGAGAAACTAAGCGCAGATAGTGACCGGTTGACTCATCCCTTTTATTCTCTTACCTTCTCCAGTTTTTAGCACTTTGGATTGTTTTTGCGTATGGATTTCAAATTCCTTAAATGTAACATTGATCCTCTTCCCTTGCCTTTTGTCTGAGTTTTCAGCTCAGTTCTTATAACTACCCCCATATCTCTAGCGATCATTTTCATTGGGTTTCGATATTCAGGGGAGTTATGTGTCTCAATCTAAGAGTTGTGCTCCTAAATTGGCCTCTTGGGTAGCATAATAGGGCTAAGTGTCTAAATGTTTACTCAAAATCTCACAAAACTTAAATATAGGGGCATAAACAGTGGGTGGCAACAGGACGGATTTAGGGGGGGGGGGGGGAGTTAGGAGCACTGATTTTCAGAACTACAGATGCAGTTCAAAAATACTATTCTGGAAGCCCAGACCAGATATATTCCATATACTAAAAAAAGGAGGAAGAAAAGGCAAATGACAGCTGGCATGGTTAAAAAGTGAAGTGAAGGAAACTATTAGAGCAAAGAGAAAATCCTTCACAAGATTGAAGTAGGATCCGACCGAAATTAATAGGGAACAGCATAAGGAATGACAAGTCAAATGCAAAGTGCTGCTAAAGAAGGCAAAGACAGAATTTGAAAAGAAGATTGTGTTGGAGGTGAAAACATATAGTAAAAACTTTTTTAGGTATATTAGAAGCAAAAAACTGGTAAAAGAATCGGTTGGACCGCTAGATGATCGAGGGGTAAAAGGGACAATCAGGGAAGACAAGGCCATAGTGGAGAGATTAAATGAATCGTTTGCTTCGGTCTTCACCGAGGAAGATGTGGGAGAGATACCAGTGGAGGAAATGGTATTCTATGCTGACGAGACAGAGATACTGAAATAAATCTCTGTAAACATGGAAGATGTAATGGTGCAATTTGACAACTGAGGAGTAGCAAATTGCCTGGACCGGATGGTATACATCCCAGAGTACTGATAAAATTGAAAAATGAACTTGCAGACCTATTGTAAGTAAGATGCAATTTATCAGGCATGGTACTGGAAAATTGGAGGGTGGCCAATGCAATACAGATTTTTAAAAAGGGATCCAGAGGTGATCCAGAAAATTATAGACTAGTGAGTCTGACGTCGGTGCCAGGTAAAACGGTAGAGACTATTATAAAGAACAAAATTGCAGAGCATATACATAATGACACAAAGTCAACATGGATTTAGTCAAGGGAAATCTTAACGTTCTATTTGCTTTCTTAGCCGCCGTTGCACATCAAGCAGAGGGTATCAACGTATCATCAACGATGACACCTAGATCTTTTTTTCTGGGCGGCGACTCCTAGTGTGGAACCTTGCATCACATAGCTATAGTTTGGGTTTCTCTTTCCCACGTGCATCACTTTGCACTTGCTCACATTAAACGTCATCTGCCCTTTGGATGCCCAGTCGCCTAGTCTAGTAAGGTCCGGTTGCCATTTTTCAAAACCCTCTTGCGATTTAACGAATTTGAATAACTTTGTGTCATCAGCAAATGTAATTACTTCACTAGTTATTCCCATCTCTAGATGATTTATAAATATGTTAAAAAGCAGTGGTCCCTTCACAGACCCCCCCCTGGGGAACCCCACTAACTACCCTTCTCCATTGAGAATACTGACCATTTAACCCTACTCTGTGTTTTCTATCTTTTAACCAGCTTTTAATCCAGAATAGGACATTGCCTCCTATCCCATGACTTTCTAATTTCCTCAGGGGTCTTCCTCATTTTATCATAGTCTCCTTTTTGAAAGTTAAATGTTAACTTATTGGTTTTCCTGTGTGTTCTTAGTCCAGTGCTGATATCAAATCTGATCATATTATGATATCAAGCGGCTCCAGCACCATTAACTCCTGTACCAGATCATATGCTCCATTAGAATCTTTCCCCTTCTTGGTAGTTCCTGAACCAGCTGCTCCATAAAGCAGTCATTGATGTAATCCTCCCTAGCATGCATTGACGTTACATTACCTAGTCAATATCAGGGTAATTGAAATCACCCATTATTACTGTGTTGCCCAGTTTGTTAGCCTCCCTAACTTCTGATAAGATTTCTACATCAGTCTATTCATCCTGGCCAGGTGGACGGTAGTACACTCCTATCACTGTCCTTTTCCCCTTTACACATGGAATTTCAATCCCTAGGGATTCTAAGATAGACTGCAGAATTTTTAGTCTATTTGATTCAATGCCCTCCCTAACATATAATGCTACCCCTCCACCAATTTGATCCACCCTATCACTGTGATATAATTTGTACCTTGGTATGACAGTGTCCCATTGGCTATCTTCCTTTCACCAGGTCTCAGAGATGCCTGTTATATCTATCTTTTCATTTAGTGCAATATATTCGAACCTTCCCATCTTATTTCTTAGGGTTCTGGCATTTGCATATAAACATTTCAAGCAATGTTTATTGCTCCTATTCACAACTTGCTCAGCAGTTGACAGTGTTAATTCACAATCTTGAAATTCTGTCTGCTCTTTATTTAAAGACACCTGGGGGCTCATTTTCAAAGGTCCATTATAACCTAGGAAACTTTGTACGTCTGTGCTTTGAAAATACGCCTCCTGGTCTGCTATGGTTTCAATTGCAACGTTGCTATCAGAATGCCCTACCTTTCCTGCGTTGTTGATATCTTTTAAAGATACCTCGTTCCAAACCATGCACTTTTAAGTGACTGTCAGCCTTCCTCCAGTTTCTAGTTTAAAAGCTGCTCTCTCCCCTTTTTAAAAGTTGATGCCAGCAGCTTGGTTCCATCCCGGTTAAGGTGGAGCCCATCCTTTCAGAACAGGCTCCCTCTATCCCAGAAATGTTGCCCAGTTCCTAACAAATCTAAGTCCCTCATCCCTGCACCATCACCTCAATCACGCGTTGAAACTTCAGAATTCTGCCTGTCTTTTGGGTCCTGCGCGTGGAATGAGGAGCATTTCTGAAAACGCTACCCTGGAGGATCTGGAAATTAGCTTTCTATCTGGGAGCCTAAATTTGGCTTCCAGAACCTCCCTTCCACATTTTTGTATGTTATTGGTACCCATATGTACCAAGACAGCTGACTCCTCCCCTATCTAGGTAACGCGTGAGATCTGCCACCTTCGCACCAGGCAATCTTAACGTCCACCAACCACCCGGCTATATACATGCCTAATAATCAAATCACCAACTACAACATCTATCCTACCCCTTCCCTCCTGGGCAGAAGGTCCTGGAGACACATCCTCAGTGCGAGAGGATATTGCATCCCCTGGTGGACTGGTCCTGGCTACAGGATAACTTCCAACTTCTCCAGGGTGATGCTTTTCTTGAGGAGACCTCCCTCTCCCAAGGCTGCATATGGGCTGACATATTGGAGGTGGGACTCCTCTACAATGTCCCTGTAGGCCTCTTCTCTATACCTCTCTGTCTTCCTCAGCTCCTCTGCTACTCTAGCCTCAATAGAACGGATTCGTTCTCTGAGAGCTAGGAGCTTTTTACGTTGAGTACACACATATAACCTCTCACCAACTGGGAGAAAATCATACATGTGACAGTGCAAAAGACTGAATAGCATCCCTCTCTCTGCTGAACTTCTGTCTGCATCTTAGTATTATAGAGTTGTTTAATTAAAACTTCTTAAGCTACTAGGGATATTAGATGAATATAAAGAGGCTTAAGATTATATGGTATAATATGTAATTTATTAAGTGTTTGCTTCTCATAAACTAATTAAATGTAATTAAAACTGTAACAAAAACTTTCCTCTTGTTATCCTAATTACAATAATTGACTATAAATGAAGAAATGTGCTAGTGGTGAGTGGGAGTGGGAATGAAGATTGAATTAGGCCCTGCTGTGCCTTCTACAGGCGTTAATGCTGCGTGTTAGAAAGTTCAAATTCTAAAGCTATGGGGAAAAGGGTATGGAGACTAGTTAATAAAGGTTTGTTTGTTTTTTTTAATCTAACTGTCTTTATCAATAACCTACAATTCTTGTTTTAAACCACAATCTTTAAGTTACCAAAGCACAGAACAAAATAATGTTCAAACACCCAGAGAAATGTCCTCTTCTGTCAGAACTTGCCTCTGCGCTAAATTAATGCACTAGAAATTTAGAAGCAAAGAACATGATGAGAAGTAAAGACAAAAGACCTATCCAGTCTTCTCAGGACACTTACTGTGAAATACCATAGATCCTAGTTGAACTGTGGCTTTTCATTCACAATCTTCACAACTTAGGACCCTCTTCAGTTATCCAAAACATGATGGATTTCTGTTTCCCTGTCTGCCTTTAAGACTCTGTTCCCTGCGTCCTTGAGTCTCCTGGGAATTCACAGCTGAGGAGGACCATCTTTAGAAGTATTTTCCTGATTAGATAGGTGTTTCTCTGGATGAAATGACCTGACTGAAAATTGTTCTCCTTATATGTGGCTGCCATAAGAAATACACTTTTAGCGAAGAAAAGGAAGAGAGACATTTCTCTGCATATGTTTAGTTCACAGGGGTAAAAAAAAGCATGAAGATGTTCATTTTTCAAATCTATGCATGCAGTTTTGTCTTCTTCCATCATGCAGTGCCCTACACAAGTATAGTATGCAAATGCCTTTAAAGCATACGCTTTACATGCATTAAAAAAATAGAATTGTTTCACTTTGAACATTTGCCTTAGAAGGGCCAGAATAGCTTGCCATCGCACACAGGCTACTTCAAAACTACCTTCTATAAAAAAAACATATTTTCCACGTTCCATTTCAGAAAAAATTGCAAGAAGTTTCTACAAAGTTCCGTTTATTTCAAAAGCCAGCGAACTTTGAGCAGCGTTTATTGGAATGTCAGAGAATTATGGATGAGGTGAAGGTCGAGTTACCAGCGCTGGAAATGAATAGTGTGGAGCAGGAAATGTTACAGACACAGATGGATCATTGTATGGTACGTAACTCCAGTTGTACAGAATCCACTTCAATATTTTTATTGGCGACACTCATTGAGTATCGAGAGAGAATAGGTTTGGAGACAAATGCATTCTTTGTAGAGATGTGCTGCCATTTTAGACAACATAAAAATATCCCCCTGATATTAAACACCATGCTCAGTGTTGACTTCAAATACAAGCCCCTCGATTCTATAAACTGATGCACCCAATTTACGCCTACTGGACAAATTTGCACGCAAGTGATAGAATAAGGATGGGTTTTGTATGTGCAACTTGATTTAATAATTGGCTGTTAATTGGAGTTACCACCAATTATTGGCTTATATCGGTGTTAATTGGTACTAATTTACACCAATTCGCATTTGTGCGTGAAACTGCATTTAGTTGCTTTTCTAGAAGTTGAGCTCGCTGATTCCAGCAACTAAGTACAAGTATCTACATCAGCCTTTAATATGGCATAAGTGTTAAGCACAAAACTGCGGACTTCCACTAGAAAATTCGTACCACCGATTATGCGCAGAACTTCTGTTAGAGGCCCGAGATTCAAAGGGATTTAAGCGGGGATGAAAGACTCCTGCCCACTTAAATCCCTTGGGGCATCTTAACCCCCGATATTCAACAGCACAAAACTCGGCAGTTCCGTGAAATATCGCCTCTGACTGCACACAAAAAAAGTGGGCAGGTGAAGGGTGGTGCTGGGGAAGAGCCCAATGTTACGTGGAGGCCGGCAATGTTCAGTGCCAGCACCCACATCACTAAGCAGTCTAATTTAGGACAGCAATCAGACCGCTTGGCATTGTGGGGGCCGGCACTGAATATTGGGCTTGAACCCACATAACTATAAAAATCTTTTTAAAGTGTTCGATCTCCCTCCTGGCCCTCCCTCCCACAAGCCTGAACCAAGTTTACCCCCCCCCCCCCCCAAACCTCAGCATTCATAGGTAAGCTCCTCTCCTCCGGGCCTACCTTTTAATCCCTAGTGATCCAGAGGGCCATTGAAGGCAGGAGTGTAGCCCCTTCGCTTCTGCCTCTAGCGGCTGGCCTTAGAAAATGGCTGCCACAGCCTCTCGCAGCAGCTCTTGATCTGCATAACTCTTATGCGGAAGCTCAGGCAGCCTCCCCGCCCATATTTAGCCACCAATGTTCAGTGCTGGTGCCCAGTCATGGTCCAATACTGAATACCGAGGGCTAAGTCAGCCGGTGATGGTAAGCGTTGAAAAAAAATGCTTACCGCCGCTGGCTGAATATTGGGGGGGGGGGATGGAATTTGTGCTTTAGTACGCATCGCCCCAGTGTCTAAATTTTGTGCTTTTTCTTGAATCTACCTCTTACTGTGTTGTGTATATTTTTACTCACATATTTAGTGCTGGGCCATAACTGGAGTCCGTCGCTGAAAATCCAGGTATAAGGCAACTTCCAGGACTTGTGTGGCTACCACTGGTGTTCAGTGTCTGGATGTCAGGACAGTTTGCAAAATATCCGTAGTACCCAAATAACATCTGGCTCAACCTTCTTATTGAAATTATGCTCTGTAAAAATATAATACGTGCCAAAACAAATGATTATACACAGGAGAGCAAAATGACAGAAACATTATTAAATCAAAAGAAAATGACAATCACACAACACAAGTTTAAATATTTAATGAACCCCGGTATTCAATGTATAAAGTATCATCCAATCACCCATGGTCTAGATCCCTTCAATTAATGGACCATCAGAAAGTGATTGATCCTCCAACAACTGATAGAAGATATCACTCTATATCATCATCAGTCTATATTTTTAATCTTCTTATTTTTTCCAGCTATTTTCAATTTTCTTAATACAGTGATGCCTCGGTTTTTGTCGGTAATCGTTCCGAAAACAATCGGCGAAATCCGAAACCAACGAAAACAGAGGCAATAATTTTGAAAAGTATTTTATAGGGGTTTTTTTTTCACCTTTCACTTTGGACGTCTCTCACCGTCTCCTATAGAGATCCATACCAGCAACCAGCTCCCACCCTAACTGCTTTCTCCAACCAAGGATCTTACCCTAGCCTCCTTCCAGGTCTTGTTCAAGAGGGAGCCATGTGGATCTGAAGATAACCCCCCCCCCCCCCCCCACCAAGAAAGCAACAAGATGCACGAGCGGCCGCTGTAAGAGAGCGGATGAGTCCCAGATCGCCTTGTTCCTTTTCGAGCCTGAGCAGTGCAGAGAAGGTGTCAAAATCCAGGGATGGGGTGCATGTCTCTCTTGGGATCTTTTGCATTTATTTTGTGTGGGGGGGAGGGGGGCTGAGAGTTGATTGATCTGAGAGGCTGAAGTTTGTGCAGAGGAAGGCAAGTTCATCCACAGGGGGAGAGTAGGGCAGGAAGAGAGTCTTGGTTGCATCGGGGCAGTAGGGTCTTTTTCAGCTTTATAGAGTTCAGGGTAATCCCTTCTTCCTCCCCTCTCAGAAAGATTTATGTATGAGGCATGAACTCCCAAAGGAAAAGCCGGATTAATGTTTTCCCTGTCTTCAGAGCACAAGTACAGTATGCACGCCGACGAAATCCGAGGCAACCGACGAAAACCTAGACAAATTTTTTGAAAAAAAAAAAAGACGAAAACCGAAAATGACGATAACTGACGTCAATGAAAAAAGAGGTTTTACTGTATAAACGTCTCAGAAATAAAACAGTTCACTTATCTTTTCTGCTTCTGGGGACATATGTGCCCATATGAATTCACGTTTCACTCATGACTGCTTCAAGGCTCCTTCCCCTTAGAGCCCTCATTCCAACTCACACAACCGACATTTTTTTTCCGTGCAAATCTCTGTTTCTTCACAAGTTGAGTGTCTTTTCTTGAACTGATACGATTATACCGAGATCTTGTTAAAATCATCCGTTGTACCTGAAGATTGGAGGGTGGCCAATGTAACGCCAATTTTTTTTAAAAGGATTTCCAGGGGTGATCCGGGAAATTACAGATCAGTAAGCCTGACTTCAGTGCCCGGGAAAATAGTGGAAACTATTATAAAGAATAAAATTACAGAACACATAGACAAACATGGTTTAATGGGACAGAGTCAGCATGGGTTCAGCCAAAGGAAGTTTTGCCTCACCAATTTGCTTCATTTCTTTGAAGGCATAAGTAGAATTTGGATAAAGGTGAGCCGGTTGATGTAGTGTATCTAGATTTTCAGAAAGCTTTTGATAAAATTCCTCATGAGATACTCCTGAGAAAATTAAAGAGTCATGGGATAGGAAGCAAGGTTCTGGTATGGATTAGGAATTGCCTATTGGACAGAAAATAGAAGGTAGCGTTAAATAGCCATTTTTCTCAGTGGAGGAGGGTGAACAGTGGAGTGCCACAGGGATCTGTACTGGGACCGGTGCTATTTAACATATTTATAAACAATCTTGAAAACAGAACCATGAGTGAGGTTATTACATTTGCAGATAACACAAAACTATTCAGAGTTGTCAAAACAAATGCGGATTGTGAAAATTTGAAGGAAGACCTTAGGAAACTGGAGCTTCTGAAATGGGAAATACCCACCCAGACCACGGCCCCTTGCCATAGGCACATTTTTCAGTCTTAAATATGTATATCCCAGCTTTTAGAATTGAGTTTCTGACATTTCTGCAATATAAATGTGTAAATGCCGGTTTATGCACGTCTAAAACACAAATAGTGCTTCTAATTAAGCACGGAAATGGTGACCTCCAAAGAAATCATTTGTGTTTGTCGTTTGCCCTTTACATTTAGCAAACGTTGTGGTCAAAACCCTCAACTATTTTGTAGTAAAAACGGCTGTTTGCTTTCCTGTCTTTCAGAAATTATATAAAAACCTGAGTGAAGTGAAACCAGAAGTGGAAACCGTAATAAAGATGGGGCGGCAGATTGTTCAGAAACGTCAAACAGAAAACCCGAAGGAACTGGATGAAAGAGTGACGACACTGAAGCTGCATTACAACGAGCTGGGAGCTGAGGTATGTGCCGTGGACACGGATCACACGGCCCCTTCCCCCACCCTGTTTCCTCTGTGTCCTTTGTGATGATGAGTACAATACGCACTAAGGCATTCTAAGAAAGAACGTTGAAATGAGAGTCGGGGAATTTCAGAGAATAGGATCTGCTGACGTTGAGCCTATTCTAAAATTTATGGTGAAATGGACCTCTTATGTGCAGTAGGATCATCCGTTTTAGAAAGAAACCCATCCAAAATATGAACAGGGAAACAGCAGGCCTAGAGAAGTCCATTTCACAACACTAAAACTTTCATAGTGCTATCACCCAACCTCCCCATTATGCCCGATCCCCTCCTACATAAAACCTTACCCAGAAAAGAGAGCTGCACAGCTCCAGAGCCCAACCTAACCCACCCACCCACCAATGACTTACTCGAGAAACAAATGTCCTCTTACAGTGGTCCTGGACAGCAGTGGTCCCTCTCTGCCGCTGCTGTCTGAGAGAATGCCAGGATCAAAGATGGCACCTGAGTCTTCAAGCACTGTTAGAAAGCAGAGGTACTAGAAGCTAAGATGGTGAAGAGCTGGGGGGAGATGGTTGGGAGGCGGGGCTAGTGCTGGACAGACTTCTACAGTCTGTGCCGTGAAAATGGCAGATACTAATCAAGGTCAGGTATAAACAAAAAGTAGCACATATGAGTTATCTTGTTGGGCAGACTGGATGGACCGTGCAGGTCTTTCTCTGCCGTCATCTATGTGACATCTTGGATCTTGGTGCCACTGCCTTCTAGCTGTGCACGAAGGCAGAGGCACTGTTTTTGATCCTGACACCTTCCTGGGGAGCGGTACAGAAGGCCCACTGCTGCTCGAGACCACTGTTATGGGACATCTTCATCCCGAGTAGGTCCCAGGTGGGTGGGTGGGGGATTTGGGGGCGAGTGAGGGTAAAGCTTGGGGTTTTGTGTAGGTGGAATTGAATTCTATGATGGGGGAGGAAGAACAGGATTTTGGAACTGCAAGGGGAGAGTCTAGAAGGGGAGACATGGGTTTAGGGATGCATCGCCACAGAGTATGGGGTTATGGGGGCTCTGGATGGAGTAAGCGTGGTACATGCAGGGCAGATGCTGGGCACATTCTCTACATGTACCACACAGGCTTTGCACTTATCCTGTGTTATGATTTGTAGTTAATATAGGGTATGTGCAAATAGACTCTGACCCTTCCCACAGGGGTCTCCTGGACATTACAGGTAGCAGCTGTAACTCCCAGCATCGACCTTTATGAATATGGATGTTCCTTCTCTTTCCCCAATGGGGAATGAATGTTCATATTTTTGGACTGCCCATGTCCTGCCCAAAACACACCAGGACCCCAAACCCCATATCCTGGCTTTATAAAATCAGGATTTGGACAGCCATGAAATATGGATGTCCAATTACCAATTCATGAATGTCTAAACCACGAATAGTGCTTCTAAAATAGGCATCATAGTTGCTTATCTGCTTCTTTCAAGTTTTTTTCAGATAATTCGGTCACTTTCCTTTAATGCCTTATACTAACCCCTATCAGCACAACGAGGGTGGTCAGCGAGTACATTCTAGTTCCATAGTGGTTACAATGCGATTAGTAATTATCATCTATAAGATAATCTATCATTTTTTCATAAATAGTTTTCTACAGATTATTTTACCAGTTCTTTGCACAGTAGATCGATCTTTTGGTATTTACAAGTTCAGTACCTCTAAATGAGTTTGCCTTGCACCTGCCATGACAGGAATGAGCTTCATTCATTCATGAACTGGGTATGTTCCAGAATCAAGGAGTCGAGGTCCCAAATTCAGTAACACTACCCAACGACATCTCCTTCCCAGTTGAATCAGAAGCAAGAATACTTGGAGTCATCCTTGATTCATCGCTATCATTCACATCCCATATCAACCAACTATGGAAGAAAACAATGTTTAAAATTAGACAACTTCATCTAATCAGGTCATTCTTTGATCAAAAAGCAAGACACAGTGAAAATAAATGGTTTGTTTTTTAACATCTTAGTTATGTTGATTTCTAGTAGATTTCGGGAGAGAGATCCAACATTTATGGCCCTGATAAGTGAAGTCTGCTGAAAGAACTGATTTGTAGCCAACATTTTTACACTTTGGAAAGCAGAGTCTTAGGTAACCCTTGACTCCAAGGAAAGCGTTACGCAGGGAAAGGTCAACAAATTGGTGCATGTAACCTAGGACCAAGCCGTGTAAAATCTGGAAGATGAAAACACAGAGCTTGAAGGTGACCCTAGATTTGCCGGGGACCCAACACAACTTAATTAATAAAGTTGAGGCTCTTTCAAAGCTTGGGACTCTATAAATAAATCGAGCCGTCGTATTTCGTGCTGTTTGGAGCCTTTTCAGGATTGAACTACCAAAGCTGCTGAAATGCAAACAGCCGCCTATGGCGTGGAAAATGGGGTGACGCAGTCTTTTAATCCACCAACTATCTTTTTAAAGACCAGTTACGCTCATATTTTAAAGATACATTGCCAAAATACTTGTGATTGTCGGATATCTTTACTAAGACTTCTGAGGCAGCCACGCACATGCCGAAACATGGTTCCCTGTCGAGTCATCATCAAATAAAAGTTTTTAACTACAACTGGAGAGTCCTTGGTCTGTTTTTAAGAGCCTGATCCTGTTCCCACTTCTTGTTTGGTTGTGTTTTTAACTTGGGACTTTGGTGTTCTTTCCACTTCTGTGCTTCTTTTACATCAGTGTTATAATGCCTTTGTATCACTCCATGGTGCGACTGCACCTCGAATATTGCGTTCAATTCTGGTCGCTGCATCTCAAAAAAGATATAGTGGAATTAGAAAAGGTACAGAGAAGGGCGACGAAAATGATAAAGGGGATGGGACGACTTCCCTATGAGGAAAGGCTAAAGCGGCTAGGGTTCTTCAGCTTAGAGAAAAGACGACTGAGGGGAGATATGATAGAGGTCTATAAAATAATGAGTGGAGTTGAACGGGTAGATGTGAAGTGTCTGTTCACGCTTTCCAAAAATACGAGGACTAGGGGGCATGCGATGAAGCTACAATGTAGTAAATTTAAAACGAATCAGAGAAATGTTTTCTTCACTCAACGTGTAATTAAACTCTGGAATTCATTGCCAGAAAATGTAGTAAAAGTGGTTAGCTTAGCGGGGTTTTAAAAAGGTTTGGATAGCTTCCTAAAGGAAAAGTCCATAGATCATTATTAAAATGGACTTGGGGAAAATCCTCTGCCTATTTCTAGGATAAGCAGCATAAAATGTGTTTTGTTAGGATCTTGCCAGGTACTTGTGACCTGGATTGGCCACTGTTGGAAACAGGATGCTGGGCTTGATGGACCTTTGGTCTGTCCCAGTATGGCAATACTTCTGTACTTATGTTTCCCAAGTCCGGTCCTGGAGTACCCCTTGCCAGTCAGGTTTTCAGGATATCCACAATGAATATGCATGAAAGAGATGTGCATATAATGGAACCAGTGTATGCAAACCAAGATATCCTGAAAACCTGACTGGCACAGGGCACTCCAGAACCGGACTTGGGAAATACTGTTTTACATGGAAGGTGGGCTACATGCGGCCCCTTAAAGGAGGGAGTTAATGATCAGATCATTCTTTGTCAGGAATAAGTATTACTTAAACCCTAGGGTAGCATGAATTAACGTAATTTAACGCAATATCTCTCAAAGTACGGCGGCACAGAATTATGGTTGGTTGTTAGCATGGGGAAATAGAAGGAATGTCTCTTTCATTCTGCCCAGTCACGTGTTCTGCTGCGTCTGCACTTTGTTGGAGTCACTGGTGAACAGTTTGGATTTCACGATACTGAGAAGCAAACTGAGCCCAGAATAATGGTGACTGTCTCAACTCGCAATTTCCTTAAGGATTTGTGTCTGCAGCAGAGGGCTCTGTTTTCTGAAGTGAGTCAGACTAATGCTCTTAGGATTTCTACATTTATGATTTGCTGAGCGCACAGTTTCTAAATTTAATCATACATTAATCAAATCACTTAACTGTGCAAATTGCTGGTTTTCATTAAAAAAAAGGCCATGATATGATTTTGCTGTTCTTGTTCTATAAAAGATACTTTGGTTTAGTTCACACCTTTTACAGCTGGAACTAAAGGCCACTTACATTCAGGTACAGCAGATTTTTTTTTCTGTTTCTGGAGGGCTTATCAAAGTTAGCAAATGAGGCAATGAAGGGTTAAATGACTTGCCTATAGAGTAGGATTTGAACCCTTGCTTTCCTATTCCTCAGCCCACTCCCTCCTCTAACCATTACACTACTGGAGCGCATGCTTAGCAGGGTTTAAAAAAAGGTTTGGAGGAAATATTTTTTCACTCAAAGACTAGCTAAGTTCTGGAACCCGTTGCTGGAGGGTGTGGTAAGCATATCAGGGTTTAAACAAGGTTCGGACAACTTCCTAAAAGAAAAGTCCAGAAGCCATTATTAAGATGGACTTATAGAAAATCCACTGCTTATTTCTAGGATAAGCTGCATAAAATCTATTTTACTATTCAGGGATCTTGCCAGGTACTTGCAGTGGCGTACCAAGGGGGGGGGGGGCGGTGGGGGCGGTTCGCCCCGGGTGCACGCCGCGCGCCTGCCGGCTTTTCGTTTTCATGCTCCCTTTGCCCCAGAACAGGTTACTTCCTGTTCCGGGGCAGAGGGAGCATGAAAACGAAGAGCCGGCAGGCGCGCAGCACCCCCCCCCCCCCCCCCCAGGGGCATGCCCCCGGGGGGGGGGGTTCTTTTGCCGGGGATCGGGAGTTCTTTCGCTGGGGGGGGCGCTGCACCCTGGGGGCGGGGGCGCATCGGCGATCCGTCCCGGTTGTCAGCCCCCCTAGGAACGCCACTGAGTACTTGTGACCTGGATTGGCCACTGTTGGAAACAGGATACTGGGCTTGATGGACCTTCAGTCTGTCCCAGTGTGGCAATACTTATGTACTTATGTCTCTGTATATCTTAAGAGATCTCAGATATAAATTCAACTTGAATCATACTGATGCACTTTCTGCATCCCAGGACTATTGACTAATGAACATTAGGGCACTAACACTCATTAATGCTTATTAATTCACATTAAAAATATGTTTATTAAGTCATAGTGTATAGTGCAGTAACATGTCATAACATCCTGACTCCACATTACTTTCCCGTAATCAATTGATCATATACAGTTTCAATGGATACATGCATAAAAAAAAGAAGAAAAACTCCCCCCTAATAACATGTATATTTCTAATTATGCAAAACACACTTGACTCCTTTTTTTTATTTTTTAAAACACGAAAGTGACCCCCCTCCCCCCATCTGCTGACAATTGGCTCCATTGAGTTTAATGAAAGCCATATTACAATAATTCATTTAGGATGCTTTAAATCAGTGGTGTAGCTACGTGGGGCCTGAGGGGGCCGGGGCCCCCGCAGATTCACCCCCGGACCCCCCTCCCGGCGAACCCGCCCCCGCTGCCGCCTACATTTACTTTTGCTGGCGGGGGATCCCACTCCCCGCCAGCCGACGTCGGCTGGCGGGGAGTGGGATCCCCTGCCAGCAAAACTGAAGGTAGGCGGCGGTGGCGGGTTCGCGGCGGGAGGGGGGGCGCTGGACCCCTCCCCCACGGAAGGCTGGCTACGCCCCTGCTTTAAATAACACTTGCTAACCGGTTGGTTTTGATATGGCTCAATAAATCAGATTCCCTTGTTCTTTCCTCCAGGGGCGTAGTTACATGGGGGCATGGGCCCCCGTAGATTTGGCCCTGGCTCCCCCTACCACCAACCAGTGTTGCCAGGTGGAAAATTTTTTTCCCACCCAATCCAGCACAAAAACCGCCCAAAACTCGCCCAAACTCAAACCCCACCCGACACCCCCACCCCCGCGTCATCACCCCCGCCCCCGCCGTCATCACCCCCGCCCCCGCCGTCACCGGCCCCGCCTCCCCCGTCATTGGCCCCGCCTCCCCCGTCATCTGCCCCGCCTCCCCCGCCACTAACCCCGCCCAAAAACGTCACTAACCCCGCCCCCCGCGGCCGAAAAAGCTGCACAAAAAACCGCCCTGAAGCCCAAAAAGCAGCCCAAAAAACCGCAACTCGCCGCGGGCAAAAATTTCCCGCGGCGGGTCGCAGAAAATCGCCCAATTGGGCGGTAAAACCGCCCACCTGGCAACACTGCCACCAACCCCTTCGACTCCCCTTCCGCCGCTGCCGCCGCCGGGTACCTTTGCTGGCGGGATTCCCCAACCCCTGCCAGCCGAAGTCCTCTTCTCCGGCACGGCCGCGTTGCTGATCTGCAAGGGCAGGGTACATGCAGGACGTCAGACTCACAGAAACAGAAGCCTGCCCTTGCAGATCAGCAACGTGGCCACGCCGGAGAAAAGGTACCCGGCGGTGGGTTGGCGGCGGCGGCGGGAAGAGGGGGTCGAAAGGGTTGGCGCTGGGGGGAGGTTCAAAGGTGTTGGTGGCAGTGGGGAGGTAAAAAATGGGGGGGGGGGGTTAAAATGGGGGGGGGTCGGTGGCGCCAAGGGGGCTAAAATGTACCCCTTACCTCGGGCTCTGGAATCCCCCCTCCTGCCGAAGTCTGGCTACGCCCTTCCTTTCCTCGTGGTGATAACTCCCAGTGTTCTCTTAAGCCATGCTAAGATTCAGGTGTTGAGGTTTTTGCTGCCAGCAGTCATTGGATGTCTGCACCAGAGAATCAGGATCCCCACATTATACCTTGTTCTAGTCCAGGCCTGAGCAACCTCGGTCCTCGAGGGCCGCAACCCAGTTGGGTTTTCAGGATTTCCCCAATGAATGTGCATGCACGACCTTCATGGTATGCAAATAGATTTCAGGCATATTCTGAGTTGGCGTTTGTCACCAGCAAGTTTAGCGACTTTTTGACGACCCCGGAAGCAGGTCAGTTTGATCAAAAAGCCACAATTTCAAGAGTGGGCGTTGGGTGTGGAGGTTGCACCCGTGTTGGTTCTGTAAAGGCAGATAAGTAGTCGCTTTTATCGTGTATCACTGATTGGAAGTCTTAAATAAATATTCCATATTTTGAATAAAGTTTTTGGCCAGAGAGCTCTGCTCGGTTTTCAGGACAAAATTGAGCAAATGATTGATTATACTCTGTAGGCTGAGATTTGGAATACTGTGCTATTATGAGCTTCAATAGCCTTCGACAAGTGAATTTCTGATGCCTCCTTGTCTTTTTTTTTATTTTTTAGAAGTATGTGAAATTTATTATATTTTCTATAGTTGTCATGCTGATCTCACTCCCGTTTTATCTGCTTAGAAACCCAAATAGCACAGAGGATTGTTTCATAGAAAGTCTCTTAACTTGTGCCACCATTAACACACTTAAGTTGCACCGATTTTCAATGGCAACAAGGGCCAGATTCTCATATAAGGTGCCTAAAAATATCCATGCGGTAAACATTTCCGCCTAAGTGTATTCTATAAGCGGCACCTAGATTTAGGCGCGGTATATAGAATACGCTTGGTTGATATCCCACGTGTCTCCATTTACACCAACAAAAATGTGGCATAAATCGCTACGCGTAGATTTACGCACACTGGGCCTTATTGTATAGCTACGCGTGTAAATTTAGGAACGCCTTCGAAATACCCATTTCCCTACGCATAGCCCCGTTTAAACTACGTTCATTGGAATTTAGGCACAGCACATTACCGATTACGCTTAAAGCGAGTTGTGCGTGTAAATTCTATTGTCATTTAGTGCTCATTATTGCTTGGTAAGTGCTGTTATCGACACTGATTAGCCAATTAAGGGGGCCCTGTTACAGAGCAGCAGTAGGCCCAATGTGGGCCTAATGCAGCTTCTGGTGATAGTCCCGCCCCGAATGCGTGCCATTTGCGGGGGGGGGGGGGGGGGGACACCTGGAAATGGTTTGTGCTGTGGTAACTCTGCAGTAATCGGGCATCGCTGTGTGTTGCCCAGTTACAGCCAGGTTAGCGCGGGAGCACTTATCGCCACCTCAGTGGGTGGCGGTAAGGGCTCCCTGTCACATGGCCATGCGGTAAGAGTTCTCTTACCACATGGCGATGTGTACCTGGAGTCTTTTTACCCACTGTGGTAAAAAGGGCCATGGCGCGTGGGAAAAACAGCTAGCGCAGGTCCCTTTTTCCCGCAGCTCGGAATAAGAACCCCTAAGTTATGCATGTTGTTATAGAATACGCCTGGATTTTGGCGTGAATCTCTAGGCACGTTATCTAGAATTAGTCCGTAAATGTTCTTTAGTCGTCCTTCCAAACAGTGACGTAGCCACAGGTTGGCCTGGCCCACCCATTTAGTGCTCAGGCCCACCCAACAGTAGCACACATTTAGCGGTAGCTGATGGGTATCTCAAGCTCGGCCAGCTGAAGACTTCCCCCGATGGTAACAAAAATACTACTCTCCACGATACTGGCACCTGCACATGCTCCGTTTTCAGCGCATGCCTGCTGCAGACTTCCGAGGTGGAAAGAAGCATTTTCCCGCCAGCTGAAATATTTTTTTTGGTGCTGTTTGGAAGGGGGGAGAACACTTGGTGCCCACCCACTTCTTGCCTAGGCCCACCCAAAATATGTTGTCTGGCTACGCCCCTGCTTCCAAAATTACTCCACCAATCAAAACTGTCTATTTCACCACCTAGATCCAGTGGCGTAGCAAGGGGGAGGGGCGGTCCGCCCCGGGTGCACACGCTCGGGGGGTGCCGGCCCCGCTGGTTCCCTGCTCCCTCTGCACTTCCGGGGCAGAGAGAGCAGGGAACCAGCGGGGCCGATGCAGCTCGGAGTGACGTGCACTCGGGGTGGATCAGCCCTCCCGCAGGTAAGAATGCGGTCCGGGGGGGGGGGGGGGTTGCGGTCTGGGGGGGTGCGCCGCAGAGGTGGGGTCGTGCCGTGCTGCACCTGGGAGGGGTGCACAGCGGCGACCCGTCCCGGGTGCCATTAGCCCTTGCTACGGCACTGCCTAGATCGGTTTCTCTTCTGTCAGCTTCCACTCCGTAGAACTAATTGTTATTGGAGACCACTTCCTTTCTTTTTCTCTCTAATCTAATTTCTTTGAATTGTATACTTGCCTTCCAAATACTTGTGGGCTTGAATGCAGAGCCATAGAATTAAGAATAGGTTTGACTTTTATTTTCCTCATTACTGTGAAATATGGTTGCTATACTTGTTCTGTGATATTTTGGAATTGTATTTGTAAATCCTTATAAATAAAATAAAAAAAAAAAACCAAAGCAAAACAAAATTACCCCACCAAAAGTATCTCCGCACATTTACACCTGTTTAGTCCCCAATGACATTCAAACACATACTTTGAAATGTCCAAAACTCTGCCCACAAGTCCAGATTCTGCCCCAGCTGTGTCCTCGGGAGCTCCTCTGTTCATTGCTTCTAAAAGTATGCATGACAAGCTTTCTTTAAACAGTATATAATCCAAGCAAGCCTTTTCTGTACATAAAGCTATGTTTTATGTGCATAAATGGCTTTAAAATTACCCCCTTAATGTTATAAAGTGAGAACAGGCAGTTCTTACTGGAATTGTATTCTGTGATGCTCATGAAATTTCCTGTCCTTAGAATGATGTGATATTTCAGCTCCTTCCTTTTCAAAGCCTAGAAATAACCTATAAGTATGACCATACTGGGAAAGACCAGAGGTCCATCGAGCCCAGTATCCTGTTTCCAACAGTGGCCAATCCAGGTCACAAATACCTGGCAAGATCCCAAAAAAGGTACAAAACATTTTATACTGCTTATCCCAGAAATAGTGGATTTTCCCCAAGTCCATTTAATAGCGGTCTATGGACTTTTCCTTTAGGAAGCCGTCCAAACCTTTTTAAAACTCTGCTAAGCTAACCACCTTTACCACATTCTCTGGCAATGAATTCCAGAGTTTAATTACACGTCGAGTGAAGAAAAGTTTTCTTCAATTTGTTTTAAATTTACTACATTGTAGCTTCATCGCATGCCCCCTAGTCCTAGTATTTTTGGAAAGCGTAAACAGACGTTTCATATCTACCCGTTCAACTCCACTCATTATTTTATAGACCTCTATCATATCTCCCCTCAGCCGCCTTTTCTCCAAGTTGAAGAGCCCTAGCCGCTTCAGCCTTTCCTCATAGGGAAGTCGTCCCATCCCCTTTATCATTTCCATTGCCCTTCCCTTGATACCTATGTGTTATTGTGGCCGCTGTAATGCTGTTGGTCACTAAAGTACAGGGCCTTCAAAATCCACAACTTTAAAAGGGGATGTGTCATGTGAAACCCAGCGCAAGTGCAGCTGCTGTCTTAAAGGTATATAAAATAGAATTAGATTGTCTGCCCCACCCTACATCCCAGTCATTTGTGATAGGCTGACTCCCGGATTCTACATATGGTGTCCAGATTTGGAAACATGGCCCAGATCTGTGTGCAAATTAGGCTCAAGGTTATTCTGTTTGATAGGTTGCTTGGGAAATCCATTATGCAGGGTACAATATAATACTAAAATCCATACCAAAAGAATGCCAGCTAATAATTGGAAATGGGACTTGATATACCACTTTTCTGTGGTTTTTGCAACTACATTCAAAGCGGTTTACATAGTATATACAGGTGCTTATTTGTACCTGGGGCAATGGAGGGTTAAGTGACTTGCCCAGAGTCACAAGGAGCTGCAGTGGGAATTGAACTCAGTTCCCCAGGCTCAAAGTCCACTGCACTAACCACTAGGCTACTCCTCCACTCATTCCACCAATAAGAGCCAACCTCATCAGTGATGTCACAATGGCTTGATTGCCCGATACAGTTCTCCAGGATCAAAGTCTAAGGCACTAACCACTAGGCTACTCCTCCACTAGCAACATTCCATGTAGAATCTCTAATAGCAACAACAGAATCTCAAATAGTAGCAACATTCCATGTAGAATCTCAAATATGGAAAGGGAAATGGGACTTGATATACTGCCTTTCTGAGGTTTTTGCAACTACATTCAACGTGGTTTACATAGCATATATAGGTACTTATTTGTAGTTGGGGCAACAGAGGGTTAAGTAACTTGCCCAGAGTCACAACGAACTGCAGTGGGAATTGAACCCAGTTCTCCAGGATTAAAGTCCACTGCATTAGCCACTAGGCGACTCCTCCAGTAGTAACATTCCATGTAGAATCTCAAATAGGGAAATGGAAATGGGACTTGATATACCGCCTTTCTGGGGTTTTTGCAACTACATTCAAAGCTGTTTACATAGTATATTGTAAACGGGCCTGCTGCTCCAGTATGGTGGAGGAAGCTGCCTCCCATGAATAGCCAGACTTCACAAAACTGCCACCAGGGAATACTTCAAAACATTCCTTTATTTTCCAGATTAATAAACAAAACTTCATTCCAGAGTAGAGACTTGCTTCTCAGGCAGGGCTGTTCTGCCTTGCTTAGTACATCAGCCAATTACACCAAGACTTTGCCCCCTTCCCTGAGGGGAATGCAATAGTCCTTTGGAAATCCCTGCTTTTTTGTCCCACAAGCCGGATTGCCCCTCAAGACAAACAGTTAATCACCAAGCAGCCTTTACTTTCAGGAGGTGCAATACTTTTAGGACTTCCTCAAACCCAAGGTATTTCAGCCTGCTTCAGTACTTTAGGGACCTGTCTTGCCCAAGGATTTTCAGCCTGCACTGCTCCTCTCCTCTCCTCCTGAACCCCTCTTCCCACCAGGCAGCCCTCCTTCATAACCAAGCCTTCCAACTTCAGAGGTTCTCAAAATAATCAGGTTTCAAAACAGGTTAGTAATTCCCCCACCACTCAGGGTTTCCCCAAAGCAAACAGGTCTCCCAAAAGAAAAACAGGCTTTAAACCAAAATAAATTCCAAAACCATGTAGGTTTCCAAACCTTCAGGGGCTGCCTTCCTCAGCTCTCAAGCTCCCATTCCGTTCTGCTTTCTTCCCCCGCTCAGGCTGATTAATTCCCTCTTCCATCCAATCCTCCTCCTGCTTCTCAGCCCACCCCTCCCTATTACAGGTGGGCAGCATGATACTGATTGCGGGTCCAGGGGAACTGGCTCCTTCATTCACCCTCCCTCTTGTGGTCAGAGACGGTATATGGCCAGCTTGCCTATCCCCTGGGCTCTCACTGCTAGGACTGGAAATGCATTCTGGGATATGTAGTTCATGGTTTTGCTGCTTCACTCTATACATCGGGGATGTAGCCTTGTCACAATATACACAGGTACTTATTTGTACCTGGGGTAACCGAGGGTTAAGCAAGTTACCCAGAGTCACAAGGATCTGCAGTGAGAATTGAACCCAGCTCCCTGGGATCAAAGTCCGCACCACTAACCACTAGGCTACTCCTCCACAACGACAAAGCAAACAAAACAAAACACTACCAAGGTGCCATGTTCCAGGCCCCAGCGAGCACTCCCCAGCAATTGACATTGTCGAGTCGACCAAAGAGTATGAGAGGAGGTATAAGGGATCAAAAAAGCGCCAAGATTAGCGAATTTTAAAAATTAACACCAAAACTATAAACAATATGCAAAATCGTATGGGCAGTCAATGCTCCAACTGCAAAAGCGGGATCACATGGCCAAACCTCATTGCCTCCATGCAGAAGCTTCACTTTTGTATGTTGTATGAACTGGAGCCATCTTATCGCCCAAAAACAAAGAATTACAATAATCCAAATAAGAATGTACAAATGCATGAACAAGGACTCGTTGCGCTCCTTTAGCAAGGAAACGCTGAATTGAGTGGATCTGCCAACACATGTGGACGAAATGACAGAGTTGTATCCAGAAGTACACTCAATACCTTGGTCTCCACATAGAATGCAATTTGTGTTCCACAGAGAGTCAACTATATGGCCAGACCTGAAAAACCATAAGGCCTTTGTCTTCTGCATATTAAGTTGCATTTTATTCACTAATAACCAATTGCCAATCTGCGCAAAACAAGAATTTAATAGACTCAACGAACTAGCACCCCAGTTACCTTGTTTGCCATTCCTTAATGCGTGTAATTTCTTATAACGAGGGTCCATAGTCTGCTATTGAGATAGACATGGGGAATCCACTGCTGTCCCTGAAATTGGAAGCATGGAATCTTGCTACTCTTTGGGATTCTGGAATATTGTTATTCTTTGGAATTCCAGAATCGTCCTATTCTTGGGGATTCTGCCAGGTATTTGTGACCTGGATTGGCCACTGTTGGAAGCAGGATCCTGGGCTAAATGGACCATTGGTTTGATCCATTATGACTATTCTTATGTTCATAATGCAAAGGACTATTACTTGTCCTTGGATTGGTAGCATAGAATGTTGCTACTGTTTGAGATTCTACATGGAATCTTGTTACTCTTTAGGATGCCAGAATCTTGCTATTCTTTGGGGTTCAACGTGGAATGTTGCTACTCTTCGAGATTCTGCACAGAATCTTGTTACTCTTTAGGATTCCAGAATCTTGCTATTCTTTGGGGTTCTACGTGGAATGTTGCTACTCTTTGGGTTTCTGCCAGGTACTTGTGACCTGGATTGGCCACTGTTGGAAGCAGAATACTGGGCTAGATGGACCATTGGTCTTGCCTAGAATGGCTATTCTTATGAACTTAGAGATGTCAAAGGCGTGTTGAGGGCTAATTTACTCATTAGGTGTTCTGGCTCATCTTGTAGAGTTTTAAATGTGGTCCTGTAATTACACTGGCTGCTGTTCTCCCTGAGCCATCTAGGAGATAAGACTGATCTAGGTGCCCAGACCTCTGATTTTACCACTGAACCTTCAGGGTGGCTGGATTATTTTTGTTTAAATTCAGTTTTGACATCAAAGCGATGTAATGAATGCAATGTCTTCATATGTTAAAAGGAACTAATGAGTACTTGAGCGGCTGCGGAAATCCATTAGTGGCCGACTGTGACCACAGTAAAAATGAATACTCATCTCTGTAAGACCTGCACTTTATTTGTGACAAATTTAAATATAATGATTTATCTTTATTTTTACAGTAAACAGTTTTTGTTGAGGGAAAGGTTTCAAGGTTCCTTATGCAATCAAGCTGTCTGTACTTAACCCGCTCAACTCTTACAATCTGATAGGAAGGAGGACAATAAAGCCAGAGGCACAAGTACCCTTGGGAGTCAAGAAATGTTTAAATAATGTTAAACACTATTTCCGAGTGCTGTGGTGCGTCTAGGAGACCTAAGCCCGGTGCGTGTTCATCAGAAGCCTTAAGATGGCAGTGTAATCCATTTTATGATTACAAGGCAGTTCAGCATCAATACTGAATGTAAATGTTAATGAGCTTTCTTCCACATAAAATATTATGCAGTACTTGGAGCAGGATGCAGACCGGTAGATTATGTTAAAATGTAAAGACATGCAGTAAATTCTAACTTTCTGTCGCTATCACCAGCCACAAAATATACCTTTGCTTTCCTATACCATATTCATTAATGAAGATTGAGGAGGAAGCTACTTGTCTGTTTCTTTTGCATATGTTTCTTTCACCCTCTCCCCTTCCTTTCTTGTGCAGCATTTCTTCTTTCTTTCCTTCTCTTCATGTGCATCCTGTCTCCCCGCTTCCCTTCCCTTCATGTGCTGCATTTCCCTCCTTTCCTTCACGTTCAGCATGTCACCCTCTCTTTTTTCCCTCTGTGGATACATTGTTTCTACTCCTTGGAGAAAAGATGGCTGAGGGGAGATATGATAGAGGTCTATAAAATAATGAGTGGAGTGGAACGGGTAGACGTGAATCGCTTGTTTACGCTTTCCGAAAATACTAGGACTAGGGGGCACGCAATGAAGCTACAAAGTAGTAAATTTAAATCGAATTGGAGAAAATCTTTCTTCACTCAGTGTGTAATTATACTCTGGAATTTGTTGCCAGAGAATATGGTAAAGGTGGTCAGCTTAGCAGGGTTTTAAAAAGGTTTGGCTCGCTTTCTAAAGGAAAAGTCCATAGACCATTATTAAAATGGAAAATCCACTGCTTATTTCTAGGATAAACTGTCAGTGGAGCAGCTCACACTTATTTATGCTTTAATGAGGGGATGTCTCATACTGTGTGAGCTGCTCCACTGACAGTTTGTTGTGTATGGTTCAAATTATAATTGGTGGAGGGTTGCCATTTTTTGTTATATTTTTTGATTATTTCTAGGATAAGCAGCGTAAAATGTATTGTACTTTTTTGGGGATCTTGCCAGGTACATGAGACCTGGATTGGCCACTGTTGGAAACAGGATGCTGGGCTTGATGGACCTTCGGTCTGTCCCAGTATGGCAACACTTATGTTCTTATGTACTTCTGTACTTCCCACCCCTGTTCCCTCCCACAGGTCCAATCACTTTCTCTACCTCTTCCTTCTTCCTCCTCTCCCCTTGGGTTCAGTCTCTCTCCTCTCAGCTGCCAGTTTGAACACCAATTAGATCAGGTCTTCCTCTGGCTGCCCTGAGGCTTTTTCTCTGCCATGTCACACCCATGTGACAAAAGGAAGTTGCAACAGAGGGAATAACCCTGGGGCTGGCCAGAGGAAGGCCTGATCTAATCGCTGTATAGAAATGCACACTAAAAGGATGAGAGAAGAGAACACAGCATCAAGTACAAGCAAAAATACCAAAGGTCTCCCTCAGAGAATGAGCAAAAGTTCAACATATTTAAGGCGTCTTTTACTAAGATGCACTCACATTTTTAGCGCACGTTAAAAGTTAGAGACGCCCATAGGAATGCATTGGCGTCTCTAACGTTTAGCACGTGCCAAAAGCATGAGTGTGCCTGAGTAAAAGACTCTTATTCCTTATACAAAATTTTCCAGATCTTTTCATTCCAATTGGACAGTCCAAGACAATTATTTTAAAAAAGGGTTCAAGCATAACTTCACAGAACGCCATATTTCAAACTTTTCAAAAGGAAAAACATTCAAAGCATTTGTACGATGGTTCGCTGGTACTCAAAATTCCAAACTTCCCCAAAACTCTTGAAATGGCTTTAAGCCTTAAAACGTCTTCAATCAAGACACATTTGCTTGTCAAGCGACACTCCCTGGGCCAACGGGACCCGTTTCGACATTCAAATTGGCTTCATCAGGGTCAACAGGGAAAGGGACAGTCTTTGATATTACTGCACATGACCACTGCTCCACATTTTATTCATTTCCTCTAAATTTATCCCTTTTATGTTTCACATTATCATTCCTCATGTTCACCTCCTTTCCACTTTTTTGTAGTTACGTATTTCATCAATTTCATCTTTATTTTTTGCACACTGGTAAATTAATGTTTATTCACTCTGGTATTTTATTTATTTATTTAGATCATTTATACCCCGCCTTTTGCCGCAGTTTTGCAGCCTCAAAGCGGCTTACAATGAACCATTAAAATAAATGCAATGAGAACTGAGAGGGTAGAAGGAACAGAAAGATAAAGGAAGGGAATATAAATACAATCTTAAACCAAATAAACAGGTAGGCAGGGCGATAGAGGGCAAGCTGTTAGGGAAGGGAATATGTCCAAATGTCTTCAGTTTGGTTGGCTTCCAGCAGGGTAGGCTTTTCGGAATAACATGGTCTTCAGTGATTTCCGGAATGTCGGATGATCTGCAATGGTTTTGATGGACCTTGGTAAAGAGTTCCAAAATTTTCACTTCTTTTTCCTTGCAAGGTCTTACAATATCACTGCATAATTTTAAATACACACTATTCAGATCAGCATCATGTCCCTCTCAGTTTTCACTCACTGACGCACAAACTTCACTCCATTGGGTATTTTCATTCCCATTTTTTCTTCTTCCCTTCCCGCTCTCTTCATTGATTTTTGTTTAATGATGATGATTTCTTGAGGTTCCCTGATGAAGTCATATGTGCAGAAACACGGCCTGTGTTGGGATTTTTTGGTGACATGCATCCTGGTTACTGCATGCGAAGACCGTTTTGAGAAATGGGCGATAATTGAAACATAGAAACATGACGGCAGATAAAGGCCACATGACCCATCCAGTCTGCCCGTCCTCTGTAACCCCTAATTCTTCCTGTTCCTAAGCGATCCCACATGCTTATCCCATGAACAGTCCTCGACTCCACCACCTCCACCGGGCAGCTATTCCACGCCTCCACCACCCTTTCTGTGAAATAATACTTTCTTAGGTTACTCCTAAGCCTATTCCCTCTTAACTTCGTCATATGCCCCCTCATTCCAGAGCTCTCCTTCATTTGAAAAAGGTTCTCTTCCTGTACGTAAATGCCCTTGAGCTATTTAAACGTTTCTATCGTGTCTTCTCTCTCCCTCCTCTCTTCCAGCGTATACATGTTGAGGTTCATAAGCCTGTCCCTATAATTTTTGCATTCAAGACCGCTTACTAATTTCGTAGCTGCCCTCTGGACCGACTCCATCCTGTTTATATCTTTCTGTAGGTGCGGTCTCCAGAACTGGACGCAGTACTCCAAATGGGGCCTCACCAGAGACTTATACAACGGCACTATCTCCTCCTTTTTCCTGCTGGTCATACCTCTCTTTATACACCCAAGCATCCTTCTGGCTCTGGCCGTTGCTTTTTCTACCTGTTTGGAAGCTTTAAGGTCATCAGACACAATCACCCCCAAGTCCCGCTCTTTCTTCGTACACTGAAGCACTTCAACCGTGCTTCAGTGTATATAATCAGCAGTGTATGCGCGCTGACGATTACTGCCTGGTTAACGCGTGAGACTTTACCGCTAAGTCAGTGGTTGGCGAAAAGGTCTGATGCCCAAAATGGATGTGCACTGATTTTTATTTTGCCGCACATCTGTTTTTGGCAAAAATAGAGGCCTTTTTTGCAGGCGCGCTGAAAAATGGATCTGTGCGTATGCAATACATGCACATAGACCGGTGCAGACCATTTTTTGGCCGCACTAATTAAAACACTTCCCAAGTTTTTGTACCTTGGGCAAGTGGCTTACCCAGGATCACAGTGGGGCTTGAACCTAGTTCCTCAGGGTTTCAGCCCACTGCACCAAATGTTAGGCTACTCCTCCACTCATATAATCACTTTTCATATTTGAGCAAAAGGTTTTGGGGGAAGGATCACCAACACTGCTAAGGCTGAGGCTCCGAAATGTTCCCAGTCGGCACAATCTGCTTTTTTAGGATCTGCTGATTGGTCGGATAAAGCTGAAGTCCCTCTGCAGATCTGGTTAATATTTCTAGCTTTGCAAAACTCCTGACAATGGAGGGTGCATCAGAGGTACCGGCTAATGGGCTCATTTTCCCCTTTCCACAGGAAAAGAGGTAAATTAAAATCGCTCTCCTGCTATCCCAGGTGAATCATTTAACAGTGGCAGCAGCTTGTTCACTCAGAGCAGTTGTTTACCTAAGCAAATACTGATCCCTTACTGGTGATTCGCCCCTCTACTGGGTACTGTGGCCACGTCGAAAAGTGCACGGCTGACATAAAGTCCTCTGATCACCATAGAGGGAACTGATGTACTGGCTTTGGAAATCAGGTCATTGCCTTTTATTAAAAGAAATAGATACACACATATTCCCCTTTCTTAAAATTGTATGTACCTTCGCATGTGTGTTTTTCCTTTATTGCTGCGTTTGTGTCTTCTTTTGAAGTCTCTATTAAGTATTAATTATTTTCTGTTGCTCTTTTTGCTCACATGCTGACAGTATTTTAAACGTGAACTTGAGTAACTATTCTGCTGGCTTAAATTAATTGAATTTACGGAAAATGACAATGGGAAAAAAATGAAACGTCAGAGTGGGTGCAAGAGTCCCCCAGTCTTTTGCTTATAGTTTTTCTTCCCCCCCTTGTGAATCTGAAACTGTACCTACATTTCTTTCCATTTCACTTACATTTCGTACATGAAGGAACCCTCCTACCTGACACTTTTTGGTTGTGGGCTATGAAATCCCGCTTGCTAAATGCAAGAAATTGGCAGTTACATCTTAAAGGAAGGAGTGGGAGAGGGAAGGGAACTTACGTGGAGCGGCAGCTCTGATCCTAGACATCTCACCATGTAGAAAAGGATGAGTCTCTTCAGACTTTCTCTTTCATCATCCGTGAGGTTACTATGATATCGTCATCAGCAGGGGGATTAAAATTGCACACTCAATTTAATTGAGTAATGCGCCTATCCGCGCCAATAATTGGGCACTAAATAATTGGCAACAATTTGGAATTACACGTGCTTTTTGCTAAGCGCTATTCTATAAAGATGCACGTGTAAATCTTTTACCATGTAACTAGAAAGGGGGCTTGGCCATGGGAGGGGTGTGGGCAAGTCAGGGGCATTCACTAAAGATAAGAACATCAAAATAACCATACCGGGTCAAACCAATGGTTCATCTAGCCCAGTATCCTGCTTCCAACAGTGCCCAATCCAGGTCACAAGTACTTGGCAGAAACCCAAATACTAGCAACATTCTGGAGCCCCAAAGAGTGACAAGATTCTGGAACCCAACGAGTAGCAAGATTCCAGAATCCCAAAGAGTAACAAGATTCCGGAATGCCAAAGTGTAGCAACATTCCATGCTACCAATCCCAGAGCAAGCAGTAGCGTCACCCATGTCCATCTCAATAACATACTGGATTTTCAGGAACTTGTCCAAATCATTTTTTAAACCCAGATAAGCTAACCGCAGTTCCCACACCCTCTGGCTATGAGTTCCAGAGCTTAACTATTCTTTGAATGAAAATATATTTCCTCCTATCTGTTCTAAAAGTATTTCCATGTAACTTTATTGAGTGACCCCCCTAGTCTTTGTACTTTTAGAACGAGTAAAAAATCAATTTACTTCTACTGGTTCTATACCACTCAGGATTTGTAGACCTCAATCATATCTCCCTTCATCCATCTCTTTTCCAAGCTGAAGAACCCTAACCTCTTTAGCCTTTCCTCATACGAGAGGAGTTCCATCCCCTTTATCATTTTGGCTGCTCTTCTTTGAATTTACCCCAGGGTTCAGGTGGTGTAAATCCTCTTGGGCACGGATCCTGGAGATTTGTGCTTTTCTGTACACAACATCCAACTCAGAACGCCATTGATAGAATAGTGCTCAGTTCGCATTTTTTTCTGCACCCAAATTTGAGTTTAGTCCCATATACCAATGGCACAATAAGTCAGTCCTTTCCTTTGTACTTGTTGAAATACTTTGCATCACCATCTTGACTATGAAAATAATCGTAGCGGTGATAGACAGTTCTTTGGCTGTTTCTTGGTCCTATTTGTGTGCATGTGTGAGGGTACAATCAATGGTACTAAGCCACGTAGACTATTGCAATGGAATTTATGCGGGCTGCAAAGAACAAATCATAAAGAAACTTCAGACCGCCCAAAATACAGCAGCCAAGCTTATTTTTAGAAAAACGCGTTTCGAAAGCACCAAACCCCTCCGAGAAAAACTGCACTGACTCCCAATCAGAGAGCGTATTGCATTCAAAATCTGTACCATAGTCCATAAAATTATATACAGTGAAGCCCCAGGATACATGACAGACCTCATAGACCTGCCAACCAGAAACACTACAAGATCAGCACGATCATACCTAAATCTCTATTACCCAAGCACCAAAGGACTCAAATACAAATCAACTTACGCATCCAGCTTTTCATATCTAAGTGCACAACTATGGAACACACTGCCAAAAGCAATAAAAACTACACTCGACTACCTAAATTTCCGAAAACTACTAAAAACAAACCTGTTCAGAAAGGCATATCCCACCCAACCAACATAAACAAAACCTGGTCACCTGCGACACAACGAAACCAAAGACCGAAATGGACATCTTCAACTCTTCTTCTCTAAGTTCCCCCACTATATTTACAATACATGAACCTTAATCTACCATAATATCACATTGTACTTGTTCATTCCAGAACTGGCAAATGCCATAACGGTATTATGTATGCCACATTGAGCCTGCAAATAGGTGGGGAAATGTGGGATACAAATGTAACAAATAAAACCAGTAAGGCCTCCATTTACTATGAGGCAGGCTTGTCCAAGTTCAGTCCTCAAGGGCTGCTAGCAGATCAGGTTTTCAGGATATCCCTGGTGAATATGCATGAGAAAGATCTACATACAATGGATGTGGTGGCATGCAAATCTTTCTCATGCATATTCATGAGTTTCAAGGAGAGAAGAGAAACTGATAGCAAAGAATATTGAAGTTGGTGCAGTTAATAGAAATTATGATGAATGTCTCAGCTTTTGTGAAGGAGCTGTAAGGAGCCAAAGGATGACATTATGACAAAGAAATAATACACTCTCAATGACTGGAGTTCGTGAAGAGAAACCGTGAGAATGTATAGCATGGGAATTGTTGGTAAAGAACATTAACAGGAAGAGGAATCATGGATAATATTCTTCTTAATGTGAAAAATTTATAGGGAGATGTTCAAGCTCTTATGAGTTTATGTCATTAAGACAGAGTGTAAAAACTCAGAGGTTAGAGGGATCGTATTATTATTTTTCAAAAAAGTCCATTTGGTTTTAGGTGTGAATGAGAGGAGAGCAGGATTAGATTGTGAGAAGAAATTTTATATGTTCAGAGAATTGATCAATAAAGTGAATTTTGTAAAGATAACGTTGTGAAGAGTTAGTATTTGGGGATATATATTATGTAACTAGGACACAGGATTTACTCAGTTGATGTTAACATGTGTATTCATTAGGGATATCCTGAAAGTCTGGCCTGTTTGCAACCATCAAAGACTGAACTTGGACAAGCCTGGTATAAGGGAACTGAGGCACCTCAACTCTATTGTAACCTGATAGCGACAAGCCTAAGAGAGCTGTCATAAGTGAAAGTGCCTAAATCCCGGATTCTATATTGCGCGACTTAAGTTGGTCGTATTCTGGATTTGAGACGGTGACACAAAAGGCAGAACAGACGAAGAAATCTATATGGCTCCCAATCAAAGAATGAATTGCTTTCAAAATCTGCACTCTGGTTCACAAAATTATCTATGGTGAAGCCCTGGGATAAATGACAGACCTGATTGACCTACTAACTAGAAACACATTCGAATCAACACAAACGTACCTAAATCTGCACTGACCCAAGCTGCAAAGGACTCAAATACAAATCAACTTACGCATCCAGTTTTTCCTACATTAGCACACAACTGTGGAACGCATTACCAAAAACCTTGAAAACATCATACGATCACCTAAACATCCGGAAAACACTAAAAACTAGCCTGTTTAAAAAGACATACCCTGCCAATGCAACATAAATGCCTGATCTCTGCAACACAACAAAACTAAAGTACGTAATGGACATAACACAACTCTTCCGTTGTACGATTCCCTAGTGTGGCTGTACCACATGAACTTGATCTCATCACAACATCACCCTGTATTTGTTCACACCGGAGTCTGCAAACGCCCTCTCCGGTACTATGTAAGGCACATTGAGCCTACAAATAGGTGGAAAATGTGGGATACAAATGTAACAAATAAATAAATATGAAGATGAGTTCATTCAACCAGCAATGTCTGACACAGGCCGTGTTTACCCCACACATGGGCTGCCTCAGGGGCAAATTGTGTTGAGAACTGGATACCTCTTTATATATGTGCTGTGACTCATATGACAAGAGAATCCACACAATGGCTCTGTGAATCTCAAGCATCATTTGCCCCTGTCACCGTCTTGGATCTTGCAGATAGACTGCCCTGTTGTTTCCTTGCGTATTCTGGATTTGTGCATGCAACTTAATTAGTTAACAATCCAATCAGTGCTGATAAATGCCAATTAAGCAATTATTGACACTAATTGGCATTAATTAGAATTTACACACACAAGCAGATTCTGTAATGTAATGCACGTAAATTCTAAGTCGCAGAGTTGAAAAGGTAGCGTGGCCATGGGCGTAGAATGGGCGGGTCATTTCTAAAATCTCTGTGTGTTGCTATAGGCATTTTGCTATTGCTGATAGTACTGCGTGATGCGCTGTTGCATTACTAACAGGACGACGCTCTCCAGGTCTTTTTCAAGACCACTCCGTTTTCCCTTGTGGAAGTTCGCTTACTTTATTACATACACCTCCTGAGGCAGGCCTGTGGCCGAAACAGATCTGTGTCGAGTCTGTAATAAAATTTGGCTTACACGATCCAGCTATCCCAGTCTCGGAGGTCTTTGGTTCATTTCCCACTTTCTTCTGTGCTCTTTGACCTTGTGGGTTTTGTGGCCCACCCACCCGGTGGATTTGCCTTCCCTCCTTATTATAGAATACACCTGGTCCGCGTGTAATTTCGGTGTTGGCATTTACACCAAGTTTGACTTGATAAAACTGCCCGCAACTAAATTTAGTCATGCATATGGGCTTTCACTGTATTCAATAAAGTCCGCCTAAATTTAGGTGTACCTCACAGGATACGCCTAGGCGTATTTTTTCACCACCGATTTTTTTAGGCATAATATATTGAATCTAGCCCTAAATGTGAAAAGAGGGCATTTGTATTATTCTGGCAGTTCTGCACATAAGTGGAAACATTGCTTGAGTCCCACCTGTGTCCCGCCCTTAGAAAATACGTGCTGTGGAAGTTAAATGGTTATTTACTGAATAGCGTTTAGGCAGAATTTAGACATTTATAAACATATCTCACTGTTCTAAACCTTTACATGCATAACATTCTCATTAATGCCAATGTCCTTTATGTGTGTACATGTGTGTTTTATACAGTGCATTTTTTCTAGGAAAAAAGGTGCCTGTACTCAAATGCAAGGCCACCCTTCAGGGGTGGAGTGATCACTGAGGGACCCACCCCACAATAGCCAAACCCTGCAACCAGTCACAGAATCTATGACAAGGCAGAATTGGTGTGTAGAGCCTGAGCTCTTTCATTAAAACTTGGGGACCATGGGTCAATTTTAGCAGAAAAATCCAAAATTCCAGGAATAACATGTATAGAATGTTTGTACATTTGGGAAGCTTGCCAGGTGCCCTTAGCCTGGATTGGCCGCTGTCGTGGACAGGATGCTGGGCTCGATGGACCCTTGGTCTTTTCCCAGTATGGCATTACTTATGTACTTATGTAATGACAAAGGTGCCGGTACTCAGTACCCCCCAAGCACCACCTCAAAAAAGCCCAGTTTTTATAAAATACACATGTACATCGCCCATGCTTCACCCCTTCTATGCACCTGGGAATACTGCACATGGCGTGTGTATAAGTGCTAGCAATCATGCCAACACATATATGTCTAAACATGTGGTCAGCTGTGGAATTTTACACAATCCCTTTTCTGCATGTAAAACATTAGCCCTAAATGTCAGCACCAAAGTTGTAAAAAGAATTTGCTGACAGACCGGAGGTCAGTGCTGACTGGAAACATTTCGGAGCCTCAGCCTTAGCAGTGTAGGTCATCCTTCCCCCAAACCTTTGTGTTCAAATATGAAATGCAGTTATATGAGTGGAGGAGTAGCCTAACGTTTAGTGCAGTGGGCTGGAACCCTGAGGAACTGGGTTCAAGCCTCACTGTGATTCTGGGTAAGCCACTTGCCCAAGGTACAAAAACATAGGGGTCCTTTTACCAAGGCGCGCCAAAAAATGGCCTGTGCTGGTGTAGTCGCATGTATTGGACACACGTAGGTCCATTTTTCAGTGCGCCTGCAAAAAAGGCCTTTTTTTGCCAAAAACAGATATGCGGCAAAATAAAAATCAGCAGGCGTCCATTTTGGGCCTCAGACCTTTCCGCCACCCATTGACTTAGTGGTAAGGTCTCAGGCGTTAATCGGGTGGTAATTGTCAGCACGCGTACACTGCCAAGTATCACCCGGTTAACTCCACACAGTAGAAAATAGAAATTATTTTCTGCCACGCGTTTTGGATGTGCGCCAAAATTAGACTTACCGCCCAGGGCATGCGGTAGCCGGGCAGTAGTTATAATTTGACACACGTTGTACGCATCTTAGTAAAATGGCCCCTTTGATTGTGATCAGAAAGTGCAGAGAAGGGCGACGAAAATGATAAAGGGGATGGGACGACTTCCCTATGAGGAAAGGCTAAAGCGGCTAGGGCTCTTCAGCTTGGAGAAAAGGTGGCTGAGGGGAGATATGATAGAGGTCTATAAAATAATGAGTGGAGTTGAACGGGTAGATGTGAAGTATCTGTTCACGTTTTCCAAAAATACTAGGACTAGGGGGCATGCGATGAAGCTGCAATGTAGTAAATTTAATATGAATCGGAGAAAATGTTTCTTCACCCAACGCATAATTAAACTCTGGAATTCGTTGCCAGAGAATGTGGTAAAGGCGGTTAGCTTAGCAGAGTTTTAAAAAGGTTTGGGTAGCTTCCTAAAGGAAAAGTCCATAGACTGTTATTAAATGAACTTGGGGAAAATCCACTATTTCTGGGATAAGTAGTATAAAATGTTTTGTATATTTTTGGGATCTTGCCGGGTATTTGTGACCTGGATTGGCCACTGTTGGAAACAGGATGCTGGGCTCGATGGACCTTTGGTCTTTCCCAGTATGGGAAGGTAATCAGGGGTGACCTTCCCTTACTCCCCAAGATGGCACTAACCCACCTCCAACCCCCCCAAAATGTGATTAAAAATATTACTTTCCAGCCTCAGATGTTATACTCAGGTCCATAAGAACAGCATGCAGGTCCCTGGAGTAGTCTAGTGTTGGGTGCAGTGTACTGCAAATAAGTGGACCCAGGTCCATACCTCTCCCTACCTGGTACACTTGTGGAGGAAACTGTGAGCCCTCCAACCCTCACCAGATTCCCACTGTATCCCCTTCACCCATAAAGGCTACAGTAGTGGTGTACAGTTGGGGGTAGTGGGCTTTGGGTGGGTTTTGGTGTGCTCAGCAGACAAGATAAGTGAGCAATGGTGAGACGTGCACCTAGGAGCATTTTATGAAGTCCACTGCACTTCCCCCTAGGGTGCCCTATTTCTTTCCTTCATGACTGGGGGCCAGTCTACTAAAAATGCTGGTTCCTCCTACATCCCAATAGCTTGTTGTGCGTTTTGCACTTTTATTTTCCAAAAATGGACCAAACCACAAAACCTTGTTCAAAACAGTATTTTGGAAAAAAAAAAAAGAAAAGAAAAGAAGATAGACATTTTTCTTTTTTGAAAATGACCTTCTTTCCTATTCAGATTTTGAATGTTTTTTGCAAAACGGCCAAAGTCAGACTTAGACGTCATATCGAAAATGCCCCTCTACGTGGTACGTAAAATGTATTATCCCTACATGCTTCATTGATATTTTTAATGCATGCCAATTCTTTAGTTTCAAACCAAAATTCCTCAAGTAAGAAGAAGGAAGAGGTTCGGTTAATCCAACCAAGGGCGTTTATTTTTAGCATCGAGGGCTCTATAGTCTAAACGTGTTGCTTTACTTTGCAGGTAACAGAAAAGAAGCAGGAGCTGGAAAAATGTTTGAAGTTGTCTCGGAAGTTAAGGAAGGAGATGAGTGCGTTGACGGAGTGGTTGGCTGTAACGGATGCCGAGGTGACCAGAAGGTCGGCAGAAGAGGGAATGCCTAGAGGTCTTGATGCGGAAGTTGCCTGGAGCAAGGTATAGTCAGCTAAATGTCTTATGGAGTGGTGGTGGAAGTAGCCAAATACTATATCGTAATGAAAATGCCTCCCACTGCTATCAGAAAGAAGGTATATGATCCCTTATAATATGTTTTTTATTTATTTTGAAACTTTATGGGGGTGAAAAACGCCTCAAAGTGCCAGGATTAAAACCAACGCACAAGTGATAGACGATCCTGTTGACCAATCTCTTGGTCTTAAGAGGATCTATTCTTTATCATAGGCAAAAAAAAAACCCCATATAAATGGCAAGGTACAGTCATGCAGGCTGTATGCACAGATCACATGGATCATGCCTAACCGTGAGTTTCCTTTTGAGGAAGGAGGGGATGATGAGTTCTTGAGTTCTGAAGATTTATTTTTACCAGAGCCGGTGGTGGGAGGCGTGGATAGTGCTGGGCAGACTTATGCAGTCTGTGCCAGAGCCAGTGGTTGGGAGGAGGGGCTGGTGGTTGGGAGGCGGGGATAGTGCTGGGCAGACTTATACGGTCTGTGCCAGAGCCGGTGGTTGGGAGGAGGGGCTGGTGGTTGGGAGGTGGGGATAGTGCTGGGCAGAAGAGCACAGGTACAAATCAAAGTAGGGTATACACAAAAAGTAGCACATATGAGTTGTCTTGTTGGGCAGACTGGATGGACCATGCAGGTCTTTTTCTGCCGTCATCTACTATGTTACTAGGTTTTGTAATTTTGCTTTACGTGGCAGTACAATACCAACGGGATTTATTGTGATAGCATCTGCTAAATGTGATAACCGTGCAATGGTGCAGTTCAACCAAGCTTTATTTGAAAGAGACCTAGAATGGACAAAAGGTCTTTTCATCTGTCGGCTGGTGAAGTATGTCTGACCCAGATTGTACGTTGGTTTGATGCAATCTATTTCTTTCCTTCTCAATAGAAAAATCTTCCTGTCCAGTTGTACAAGACATGCAGCTCTGAGGCAGGTTTACATCATACCTGGAAACATCCTATGAGATGCCTTGATCTAAAATTGGAAAGACAATCGAGAAATAAATAGGGATGGGCAGCGAAACAATTTTCATTTTGGTCATTTCCTGTGCTATTTATGGGGATTTTTCTTTTGTTTTCATTTACCCATTTTGGTTTTTTGTTAGTTTCCTGTAATAGTGCTCACTACTTGGAATGAGAGTGCACTCATTTCACAAGTTTGTGCCTGTACAATGATTTGTGCATATGTGGTGATTTCACTATTGGGAAGGAGTGTGCACTATTATTGAAACAACATTGGATATGTTATTTAAAATGACAACCTATCCTTAGAAATAAAAGTAAAAAATATCAGCATATCACCATATCCAGTGGACATCTGAGCTGGCCAGCTTGTAAGACTCAAGGCGAGAATCCTTAGTTTCTTTACCTACTTGATAAAACTCGATCTTGTCTTGCTGCCACCTTGAAGATCTATACACCTACTCACTCTTTATGGTCAAGTAGCCAGTCTCCGTTGGAGGTCCAAAGCTTTGGAAATATTAGACTTGATGTATATGAGTGGAGTGGAGGATGTGTATGAGTGGAGTGGAGGAGTGTTCTAGTGGTTAGAGCACTGGTCTTGCAATCCAGAGGTGGCCGATTCAAATCCCACTGCTGCTCCTTGTGATCTTGGTCAACTCATTTAACCCTCCATTGCCTTAGATACAAACTTAGATTGTGAGCCCCTCCTGGAACAGAGAAATATCCAGAGTACCTGAATGTAACTCACCTTGAGCTACTATTGAAAAGGTGTGAGCAAAATCTAAATAAATATATGGAATGTTGCTACTATTGAAGATTCTACATGGAATGTTGGTACTATTTGAGATTCCGTTACTACTATTTGAGATTCTAGATGGAATGTTGCTAGTGGAGGAGTGGCCTAGTGGTTAGAGCACCAGTCTTGCAATCCAGAGGTGGCTGGTTCCAATCCCACTGCTGCTCCTTGTGATCTTGGGCAAAGTCACTTAACCCTCCATTGCCTCAGGTACAAACTTAGATTGTGAGCCCTCCTCGGACAGAGAAATATCCAGAGTACCTGAATGTAACTCACCTTGAGCTACTATTGAAAAAGGTGTGAGCAAAATCTAAATAAATATATGGAATGTTGCTACTATTGAAGATTCTACATGGAATGTTGGTACTATTTGAGATTCTAGATGGAATGTTGCTAGCAGAGGAGTAGCCTAGTGGTTAGAGTACTGGTCTTGCAATCCAGAGGTGGCCGGTTCAAATCCCACTGCTGCTCCTTGTGATCTTGGACAAGTCACTTAACCCTCCATTGCCTCAGATACAAACTTAGATTGTGAGCCCTCCTGGGACAGAGAAATATCCAGAATACCTGAATGTAACTCACCTTGAGCTACTATTGAAAAAGGTGTGAGCAAAATCTAAATAAATATATGGAATGTTGCTACTATTGAAGATTCTACATGGAATGTTGGTACTATTTGAGATTCCGTTACTACTATTTGAGATTCTACATGGAATGTTGCCATAGTGGAGGCGTTGCCTAGTGGTTAGAGTACTGGTCTTTCAATCCAGAGGTGGCTGGTTCAAATCCCGCTGCTGCTCCTTGTGATCTTGGACAAGTCACTTAACCCTCCATTGCCTCAGATACAAACTTAGATTGTGAGCCCTCCTGGGACAGAGAAATATCCAGAATACCTGAATGTAACTCACCTTGAGCTACCACTGAAAAAAGTGTGAGCAAAATCTAAATAAATATAGAAATTCTATGTTCATAATTACTGGCCCAACACTTTGGAATTTATTGCCTTTGAATTTACATCACATGGAATCTTTACTTTCTTTTTGAAAGCACTTGAAATCCAATTTATTTCCGCAGGCTTTTTTCCGATTTGCATTTACTGCTAAGTAATCTTTATTGAAGTAACTTACTTGTTTTATTTTTGAATACTATTGTCATTGGTGTTGTGTTTTCATATTACTTTGTGTGTTGCTAGATTTTGATTTTGCGTGTTTATTTGTAAACCACCTAGAGTTATAGATGGATGATTAGAAGAGATTTTAAATAAATCAATAAATAAAAAGTTTTCAGGTATAATCTAGAAAACAAGCAGTAAGGACTATCCAGGCAGAGAGGTGAGTACTGCTATCCAAAGACCTCATCACATAAAGTTAAAATGAAAGGTATCTGCTTCTCTGATAACCATCAGGTCTTCCACGCTGCCTATACATTAACCCCCTCCCCCGACACAGAGGCTGATAATACTGTTAAAAACAATTGAATAAAAACACAAATACATATATCAAATAATGTTCAAACATTTTAGTTTAGTTTATTTATGTATATTCTGCGTACAACCTATGTGGATTACAAAAAAATACATACATACTGTAATCATAAAACAGATCAACAATAAACAGAACAACAATAAAACAGTCCATTAGCTCCTTTACATAGTAACTAATGTCTCCAGTCAACTATAAAATCTCCATTCCTTCAATTTGCAAATGCCTCCATGAATAGATGTGTTTTAATCATTTTTAATTGAGTTGTATAAATATAAATAATACAATACAAAATTCAAATCTTTAAAAAAACATTATCTTAAAAAAGTATCAAAAAGCCAACTAAATAGAGGAAATCCTAAGAAAACCAAACAACAAAAAGTACCTTATAACACATAGCAAATAATCATAACTCAAAACTCCCGAATCATGATTTCCATCAAAAAGAACATTCATCCAAAAATCATTAAGAACACAAGAGGCACCAAGGAAAAGATTTGCAACTGCAAAAACGAAGCTTGAAAAAATGTAAAAGCAAAACACACAAATACCCGCATGATCAAATGGTTCCAGCCAGTTACCAAAAGTAAGTTTGTTAGATTTAAAAGAAATCATGACAAATGGCTTTGAATATTGACTTGTGTGTGTCCTTATAATATAGACCAGTGCATCAATTTACACCTGTGTAGACTCTACATATATACTCAAGTATTTTTACAAGGGGTTCTTTTCCAAAGGCATATAACGGCCTATGCACGTACAGCGCACATCAAATCGACGGGCGGTAAATCTGAGTTTGGCACATGCCGAAAACCCGCGGTAGAAAATAACTTTCTATTTCCTACCGTGGGGGGGGGGGGGGGGCGTTCTCAGCCGTATTCAGCAGTTGGCACGTGCTGGACGGTTACCGCATGGGTAACGCGTGAGCCCTTACCCCTAAGTCAGTGGGTGGCCTTAAGGGCTCAGGCCGTAAACGGACACACGCTGTTTTTTATTTTTCTGCACGTCCATTTCCCGGCCCCCCAAAACCTCCTTTTTTCCAGAAGTGGTGGAGAAATGGTCCAGCATGTGTCCAGTACAAGCGCCCACACTACTCCAGGCCACTTTTTGGTGTGCCTTTGTAAAAGGGCCCCGGAATGTGCGACCTCTAGTCACCCAAACTATGTCCCAGAAACACCTGCATAGAATTTGCTTATATAACCACGTGTCGGCGCAGGTACTTATACGTGCTATCACCCGGGTTCTGTGTATGGCGCTGGAGTTTCAATGTAGATCCGAGATATATATGTAAATTAAGGGTCCTTCTACCAAGCTGCATGAAAAAGGGCCCTAGGCTAGCGGTGGGGACTGTTTTTCTCACGCGCCAGGACCCTTTATAGCACAGCAGGTAAAAAAAATCCTCTATACACACATGGCCATGCGGTAAGAGAACTCTTACCGCATGGCCTTGCGGTGAGGAGCTCTTACCGCCACCCACTGAGGTGGTGAGAAGGAGGGGTATAATCGAACGGGGGCACCCATCTATAAGGGCGCCCATCTCCGGAGACGGCCCCGGGAAGGGGCGGAGCCAACCGTATTATCAAACTAGATAGGAGTCCATCTTTCGTTTCGATAATACGGTCGGGGCCGGCCAAATCTCAACATTTAGGTCAACCTTAGAGATGGTCGACCTAAATGTTGAGATGGCCGGACGTAGAGATGGCCGGCCTTGGTTTTCGCCAATAATGGAAACCGAGGCCGGCCATCTCAAAACCGGCCAAATCCAAGCCATTTGCTCGTGGGAGGAGCACCTAACCACTACACCTCTACTCAGGAAATTTAGACTGCCCCAACTTGACATTTCGTCCTTTAGATTGTAAGCTCCTTTGAGCAGGGACCGTCCTTCTTTGTTAATTTGTACAGCGCTGCGTAACCCTAGTAGCGCTATAGAAATGTTAAGTAGTAGTAGTAGTAGTAGCCAGCATTTGTAGTGCACTGGTCCCCCTCACATGCCAGGACGCCAACCGGGCACCCTAGGGGGCACTGCAGTGGACTTCATTAATTGCTCCCAGGTACATAGCTCCCTTTCCTTGGGTGTTGAGCCCCCCCCCAAATCCCCCCCCCCCAATACCCACTCCCCACAACTGTACACCACTACCATAGCCCTTATTTATTTATTTATTACACTTGTACCCCGCGCTTTCCCACATACAGCAGGCTCAATGCGGCTTACATAGTAACGAAAAAGCATTCCAGAGTCTTGTAATGAGAATATTACAAACTACAATAACATAATAATAGTAAGGTTTGAAGAATGTATGGGTTGGATATGAGAAGGTAATCAAGGATAGATAGGTAAAAGGAGAGGAGATTGGGAGGGGAATGGGATAGGAAGATGGAGAAGAAACGATTGGAGGATGAGTATAAGGGTATTAGGAGACAAGGTTAAAAGGTATAATCGTTGTCAGAGGTAGTGTCATTGTCAGAGCGGAGTAGAATCAGTGGGCTGATAGGATTAAGTAGGGTCGTTAGGGTAAGCTTGCTTGAAGAGATGCGTCTTTAACAATTTCCTAAAGGGTAGATAGTCATTTATTGTTCGGATGGATCTTGGTAGAGCATTCCAAAGCTGGCTGCCCAAGAAGGAGAAATTGGATGCATAGTAGGTTTTGTATTTAATTCCTTTGCAGTTGGGAATGTGTAAATTAAGATAGTTACGTGAGGACCTTGATCTGTTTCTAATTGGAAGGTCAATCAAGTCATTCATGTAGCTATGTGATCTTATGAATCATTGTGTAGACCTTGAAATAAATTCTTTCTTATGGGTGAAGGGGGCACCTACATGTGGATACAGTGGGTTTTGGGTGGGTTTTGGAGGGCTCCCATTTACCACCACAAGTGTAACAGGTGGGGGGGGGGGGTATGGGCCTGGGTCCGCCTGTCTGAAGTGCACTGCACCCACTAAAACTGCTTCAGGGAACTGCATACTGCTGTCACGGAGCTGGGTATGACATTTCAAGCTGGCATAGAGGGTGGGAGGGGGTTGGTGACCACTGGGGAAGTACGGGGAGGTGATCCCCGATTCCCTTCTGTGGTCATCTGGTCGATTTGGCGTGTGCTACTTGCGTGTTACCCTACCATGGCTTAGTAAAAGGGCCCCGGGTGAATTTTCAGCCTTATTCCCCCCTTCACATATTAACTTTCAGATCCCTAACCTGCACCCCCCCCCCCCCCAAACTTTGATATAAACTCAACAATCATGATCAACGCACAAACATCCTATAAAAATTTAGGTTAAAATGTGTCCCGCTGGTTCCTTGAGTTTGTGTGGCTGTCAGGACCTATTGTTTTGCTTTGACTGCGCTCTTTGTTCTCCCCCCTCCAAGAAGCTGCTGCCCTAGGCAACTGCCTAATGGTAAGACTGGCCTGTATGCCCCTGCCAGGGTGGCTTGGAGTCTTCATGTCACTGTTAACACCACCGTTTTTGGTTCTGTAGGGTCTTATGTCACTTATGCTTTGAACTTCTGTTGCCTCTTGTCGATAGATGCCTTCCAGTGAGTTGAGTTGCAAAAGCATTTTCATTACAAATGGATTTTTTCTGAAACCCTCTGTCACAGTGCAAAATTGCTCGCTTCATTGATTTTAATTAACCCAAATAATCTGAGTGATCCAAATAATTTGGAAACTGAAAATTGAACTGAGAGAAACTGAACCCAACATGAACTGAGCCAAAAAATGTTGCCACTCACTTCCCGATTAAAAAGTACTGAATATTATGTCCAACTTCTCTGACTGTATATGAACGGCAGTACCGATCAATGCAATGAATTTCATTCCGCAATACCATTTCTCCCACTCTGTGTATATATTGCATGTCCTGTATTAAGGTTTGCGTCCGTGTTCCTTCTCTTCACAGCCCTACCGGAAGTATTCGTACATACCACAGAGCTGTAAGAGAGTGCTTTATATACATTTTTAAAATAAATGACAGCAGAAATAATTCTCTCTCCCTGATGACCCACTTTGAGGTTTAAACGTACTTGAAGGCACAAACTTTCTGTTGATTCCAAACTGTGATGGAAAGATAAGAAGAATCCCAACTCATATGTGCTACTTTTTGTGTATACCTTACCTTGATTTGTACCTGTCCTTTTCAGGGCACAGACCATATAAGTCTGCCCAGCACTATCCCCGCCTCCCAACCACCAGTCCCGCCTCCCACCACCGGCTCTGGCACAGACAGTATAAGTCTGCCCAGCACTATCCCCGCCTCCCAACCACCAGTCCCGCCTCCCACCACCGGCTCTGGCACAGACCGTATAAGTCTGCCCAGCACTATCCCGCCTCCCAACCACCAGTCCCGCCTCCCACCACCGGCTCTGGCACAGACCGTATAAGTCTGCCCAGCACTATCCCCGCCTCCCAACCACCAGTCCCACCTCCCACCATCGGCTCTGGCACAGACCGTATAAGTCTGCCCAGCACTATCCCCGCCTCCCAACCACCAATCCCGCCTCCCACCATCGGCTCTGGCACAGACCGTATAAGTCTGCCCAGCACTATCCCCGCCTCCCACCACCGGCTCTGGCACAGACCGTATAAGTCTGCCCAGCACTATCCCCGCCTCCCAACCACCAGTCCCGCCTCCCACCATCAGCTCTGGCACAGACCGTATAAGTCTGCCCAGCACTATCTCCGCCTCCCAACCACCAGTCCCTCCTCCCACCACCGGCTCTGGCACAGACCGTATAAGTCTGCCCAGCACTATTCCCGCCTCCCGCTACCGGCTCTGCTGATGTTTATTTTTTACATTTGTATCCCACCTTTTCTCACTTATTAGTAGGCTCGAAGTGGCTTACAAAGTTCCGGAGAGGTGGTTACAGACTCCGGTGTGAACAAATACAGTATATTTATTTATTTACTAGTAGAAAAGGCCCGTTTCAAGCAGGAAGGAAAAGGGCGCTTGCAAGGTTCCCCCCCCTCCCCCGGTTCCAGACCCCTCCATCGCTTTCCCCCCGCCCCACCCCGAGTTCCAGAGCCCACCTCCCTGCCTTCCTCCCTCCAAATTGGAACCCCCTCTCGGAGTTCCTGACCCCCGTCGCGACCATCTCAAGCCCGCCTTCCCGCCACCAAACCTCCGCAGCCGCCGTTGCGTACCTGGCCGCCTATGTCTGTAACTTTCTGGGTCTCCGAAGCCTCAGCTGATGTTACGACGCATTACGCCATTGGCGTAATGCATCGTGGGTCGTGACGTCAGCTGAGGCTTCAGAGACCCAGAAAGTTACGGACACAGGCAGCCAGGTTTTAGAACATTGGAGGCGAGAATTATTATATAGGATTATTACATTTGTACCCCGCGCTTTCCCACTCAAAGCAGGTTCAATGCGGCTTAAATAATAATAAGGATTACAAAGTATTGATAGAGAAAATATAAGTTAATTATAACAGAGTAATAGAAGAGATAGGTAGGTAGAGATAGGGAAAGGTGAAGGGAGTGTGAGAGGTATGAGCAAGGGGAAGGTGAGCATTGGAGGAGGGGTAGAGGAGGGGGAAGGGGATGGGACACGGGAAAAGCATAGGAAAAATTTGGTGGGAGACGTAGTCTGAGTCATTGTCGTTGTCTTCTGGATATGTGTTGGGTAGATGGGTTCATAGGATTAGATATAGGGGTACTATCAGAGTGACAAGTACAGTAAAGAAGTATCAGTAAATAGGTTGGGGTGATTCAGACAAAATGTTAGGGTGTGATCATGCATCGGGGTTTGAAAACTGTCCCTTTCCTGATTAAAATGCCATATTTCATTATTCGGTGTTTATGTCAGATACTGTAGGGTAAGCCTTCTTGAACAGGTGAGTTTTTAGGTTTTTTCGGAATTCTAGATGATTATTCGTAGATTTCAGGCGTTTTGGTAGAGAATTCCAGAGCTGTGTGCATATGTAAGAGAAACTTGACGCGTATGTTGATTTATACTTCAGGCTTTTACAACTTGTTAAACTTTTGCATCAAGCTTGTGCTTTCCATGCCTTCCCATGAGGCTGGGGCATTGCCAGCCAGCCCTCTCTAAAATTTCTATTACCTGCTGCTGCAGAAGACAGATGCCACACATCAACTCAACAAATTGCATACCCACCTAGTTTTAACGCTCAAGAAACCACCTGCCAATTTTTCAGAGCATTTCCAAAGAACACCAGACCCCTGTCCCCTCCCACCCCCCACAACACTAATCCCTAGAGAGGTCCTTTGTTAAATGTCCTGATTCCTTTCTGCTGAGCCAAGCAGTGTTTTTCCATTGCCTTGGGCACATTTACATTTCTGTCAAAAGCTGTTTTATTTCCTTCTGCCTAATAATGCCGATTTATGCTCTTGCCACAGCGACCATGCTAAGGCTTGTTTGTAGAAATATTTTCTATTACTCCAGCCTAGGTTTGCTGGCGCTCATAGAAGGGAGACAGCTTCGGGTTGGAGTTCAGTGATTAATGCATTTCTTTGGGACCTTCCTGGTTATCTCTCTCTTGCCATAAAGAATCCCTGAATCATTATATTTCCCCCTAAACTTATATAAAATAAAAAGCGAGGAAAGCTTATTTAAATTTCATGGGCACTTTTAATGTGCTCCTGAATAATCTATTTTGCTATGCAGTAAGCATTGCTTAGTTAAAAGTCCTTGTATCTGCTATAAATAGCGACGCTGTATTGTCTGTCACGGTTTCTGCATGACAGAAAGCATAATTATTAACAATGATACCGTCAACACAGTCCACAATGCACAAAAGATATATATGTTTTTACATTAAATGGTGACAGTGGGGGTCAAGTCACCCAAATTTGGCCACTGGAGGACAAATGTCTTTAGAGAAGGAAGAATTTTTTTTTTTTTTAAATAGCGAGCAATGACTTAGGAGGTTTTTAACAACAGACAGGCAAGGAATACTCACAGCCCAAAGTATCCTGGGGAACTGGGTTCAATTCCCACTGCAGCTCCTTGTGACTCTGGGCAAGTCACTTAACCCTCCATTGCCCCTGGTACAAAATAAGTACCTGAGTAGATGTAAACCGCTTTGAATGTAGTTGCAAAAACCTCAGAAAGGTCCCAGTTCCCTTTCCCTATTTGAGATTCTACACGGAATGTGGAAACTATTTGTAGATTCTACATGGAATGTTGCTACTATTGGAGATTCTAGATGGAATGTTGCTACTATTTGAGATTCTACATGGAATGTTGCTATTCCACTAGCAACATTCCATGTAGAAGCCTGCCCTTGCAGATCAGCAACGCGGCCACGCAGGCTTCTGTTTCTGTGAGTCTGACGTCCTGCACTTACGTGCAGGACGTCAGACTCACAGGTACAGAAGCCTGAGCGGCCGCATTGGTGATCTGCAAGGGCAGGCTTCTACATGGAATGTTGCTAGTGGAGGAGTAGCCTAGTGGTTAGTGCAGCTGACTCTGATTCTGGGGAACTGAGTTCAATTCCCACTGCAGCTCCTTGTAACTCTGGGCAAGTCACTTAACCCTCCATTGCCTCTGGTACAAAATAAGTACCTGAATACATGTAAACCGCTTTGAATGTAGTTGCAAAAACCTCAGAAAGGCAGTATATCAATTCCCATTTCCCTAAAAATGCAGAGGGTGCTACAAACAGTTCATTAACGCTCTCCTTTTGACATAGGGTCACATCCACACCCATTTCTTTAAGTGTATTTGATTGCCATCTCCACCCACTGGACACTGAATATTTTAGGCTGGCTTTAATCCATGCTGTCAAAGCCTTGCAGCTCCCATCAGTTTCTGCCAGAGTTTTTTACATTAAGAATATATATTTCTGCTTGTGAAAACTAGGGCAAGCCATCTGCAACAAACCTGGTCTGCTTTTGTGTACTGCCTGCATTGTTCTATGTGGAAGAGGAATACATGGCCGACATATAGCACAGGTATACTGGCATGCAGAATTCATGCATTCAGGCTGCTTATGGTACTACATGCATGAACTCCCATGTAGAGAATGACAGGGGGACAGGGATCCACGGTAACTGCAGGGATGGGGACAGTCCGCGGGAATGGGGCAGGGACAGAGCCCGTGGGGGTGGGGACAAACTTTGTCCTCGTGTCATTTTCTACTTTGAAGCCTGTTAATGAACTGGACTGTTATTTATGTTTGGAAAATCAAGCAAACATACTGGCCAGTGGCCACAACTAGCAAAATTTGCATGTGGAATCCTGTATATCCTGCTACCAGCACATCTTCTAAGAAGACAACTTCTATTCCAGGAAGGACTGTGGAAGACAGGAGAACTAGACTCAATCCTGAGATTGTAGATGACTTCTTATTCATCCACAGTGTTCATCATATCTCTTCAACAAAGCCTACAAAGAGAACCCATAGCCTTACTAAATTACCTCACTACCTACCCAGTTATGAAAGTCCACTTTCTTTACTTACCTGACTCACACTTTTCCTCTCCCTTACTTAATCTTTGTACTTCACTAATTGTATCGGATATCCTGGAATGACAATACCATAACAGGACTCTGTAAGCCACATTGAGCCTGCAAATAGGTGGGAAAATGTGGGATACAAATGCAATAAGTAAAATATTCATCATAAGTGTTTGAGGCTTCTGCAGATGAGGATAGAGCCCAAGGGGATGGGACAGGGGCGGGGATGGAGACAGAGACAGATCCTATGGAGATGGGAAGGGGATGGAGACAGAACCCCTTTGTGAAAAACTACACTGGCTCCCAATCAAAGAACGCATTGCTTTCAAAATCTGCACTCTGGTTCACAAAATTATCTACGGTGAAGCTCCGGGATACATGACAGACCTGATCGACCTTCCAACCAGAAACACATCCGAATCAACACGAATGTACCTAAATCTGCACTACACAAGCTGCAAAGGACTCAAATACAAATCAACTTACGCGTCCAGTTTTTCCTACATAAGCACACAACTGTGGAATGCATTACCAAAAGCCTTGAAAACTACCAACGACCACCTGAACTTCCGGAAAACACTAAAAACCAACCTGTTTAAAAAGGCATACCCTACCCATCCAACATAAATGCCTGATCTCTGCAACACAACAAAACTAAAGTACGTAATGGACATAACACAACTCTTCCATTGTACGATTCCCTAATGTGGCTGTGCCATGTGAACTTTATCTTACCACAACATCACTTTGTATTTGTTCACACCGGAGTCTGCAAAGGCCTCTCCGGTACTATGTAAGCCACATTGAGCCTACAAATAGGTGGGAAAATGTGGGATATAAATGTAACAAATAAATAATAATCTGTGGGGATGGGGACAAACTTTGTTCCTGTGCCATTCTCTACCCCCATGTGAAGCAGCTCTTTTAAATGATGTTGCCTCTTCTGCAAATGGAAGGGAAGGGAAATGGGACTTGATATACCGCCTTTCTGAGGTTTTTACAACTACATTCAAAGCAGTTTACATATATTCAGGTACTTATTTTGTACCAGGGGCAATGGAGGGTTAAGTGACTTGCCCAGAGTCACAAGGAGCTGCAGTGAGAATTGAACCCAGTTCCCTAGGATCAAAGTCCGCTGCACTAACCACTAGGCTACTCCTCTACTAGCAACATTCCATGTAGAAGCCTGCCCTTGCAGATCACCAACGCCACCGTGCAGGACGTCAGACTCGCAGAAACAGAATCCTGCGTGGCTGCGTTGCTGATCTGCAAGGGCAGGCTTCTACATGGAATGTTGCTAGTGGAATAGCTCTTCACTAGTCCAAAGATAAGAACTAAGCGTATGCACACAGCAATTATACAAATACCTCTATGAATATGTGTTAATATATGTGCAGGTTTCACGTGTTTTCTATATTTATTGGGAACCCTCGGTCGATACCACTTAACGGCAATTTCATTAGTTTTTTGCCTAGTGGCTAGGTCTCTCTTCATAGGGCAATCCCTATGGACTTCAACAGAGAGACATGCAGTAATGTTCAAGATAAGTTTTTTCTATTTTTTCTTTTTGAATTATTATATTTTGAGCACGTATACTTTTGGGCACTAGTGGAAAGTGTTTGCAACTGCAATTATTTATGGTTTAATAAAAGGGATTGCCCTATGAAGAGAGACCTAGCCACTAGGCAAAAAACTAATGAAATTGCCGTTAAGTGGTATCGACCGAGGGTTCCCAATAAATATAGAAAACACGTGAAACCTGCACATATATTAACACATATTCATAGAGGTATTTGTATAATTGCTGTGTGCATACGCTTAGTTCTTATCTTTGGACTAGTGAAGAGCGAGATAGCAGTTTCCAAAGATTCGTGGTATTGGAGATATTAGTGGTTTCAGGCTAGTGGAATAGCAACATTCGATCTAGAATCTCAAATAGTAGCAACATTCCATCTAGAATCTCCAATAGTAGCAACATTCCATGTAGAATCTACAAATAGTTTCAACATTCCATGTAGAATCTCAAATAGGGAAAGGGAACTGGGACTTGACATGCCACCTTTCTGAGGTTTTTGCAACTACATTCAAAGCGGTTTATATATATTCAGGTACTTATTTTGTACCAGGGGCAATGGAGGGTTAAGTGACTTGCCCAGAGTAACAAGGAGCTGCAGTGGGAATTGAAGTCAGTTCCCCAGGATCAAAGTCCACTGCACTAACCACTAGGCTACTCCTCAACTACACACCTTTGGTAATGCAATATGTATTTTATGAAAGGCTTTACCCCCCCTCCCCCCCCCCCCCCCGTTAACTAAGCCAAGTGTTAATGCCTATTCACTTTGAATGGGCTGTATCGGCATTGCTTCGCGGAATAGAAATAAGTAGTAGTAGTAGCCGTTAGCATTGCTTAGTAAACAGGGAGTTAGTGACGTGTGATCTGCTGGGACGCTCGCACCCGCGAGACGAGGGACAACCAGTTGTTGGCTCTCGCCTCTGGGAGATAGGCACGAGCCGTCCGAGAATCCAGCAGAGCTCCTATGAATTCGAGTCTCTGTACTGGGAGAAGATGGGACTTTGGCGAATAGTCATCTGCATGGACTGTAGAGCTCCTGCCTTGGATGTGTTCGAGATATGGGAACACGTGTACCCCCAGCCTGCGAAGTGCCGCTGCTACTACAGCCAAGCACTTCGTGAACACTCTGGGCGCAGAGGCGAGCCCAAAGGGTAGCACACAGTACTGGAAGTGACGTGTGCCCAGCTGAAATCGCAGATACTGTCTGTGAGCTGGCAGTATCGGGATGTGCGTGTAGGCGTCCTTCAAGTCCAGAGAGCATAGCCAATCGTTTTTCAAAAATATTGGCTTACCTTTACACAAGAAAAAGTCAAACGTGCACACTTGTGTCCTAGTGCCCCTTCACTGCTACCAATGGCATAGCTAGGATTGAATGTGTTTGGCAGGAGAATTGCTTGATGCATCGTTCACTGTGCTAGCAGTTTAAGACAGCTGCAGCTTCCAACTGATTTAAAGCTTTGGATGGTTGATGACTCAATCGCTAAAGGTCTTGTTTGACTCTAGACCTATATGTGAGAGTAGCAGACTCCTGATGCAGCACTATTGCCGAACCACTGTCCATGTCGAGTCAGATTGAGGAATTGTTATTAAGGTTCTCCAGCCATTTTCATCAACTCTTCTGTTGTTTCTCGCTTGCTTGCTGTGAGCGGAGTGTGGACTTTTGCTTCTTTGCTTTGTTCCCCACCCCCCTCCATAACACCATCTCTCCTGAGATATTGGGGAAGTGGAGTGGAGGAGTAGAAACCCTTTCAAAGCTCCAGTAAACACATTGGAACTGAAATTCAGCCAGCGGCAGCCGGCACTGTGATTACCTGCCGCGGCGTTAAACCCTGATGTTCATTGCTGGGCCATTTCCAGTGGCCGGTGTTGCTATTCTGTAAGCCAAAAGTACATAAGTGTTGCCATACTGGGATAGACTGAAGGTCTATCAAGCCCAGCATCCTGTTTCCAACAGTGGCCAATCCAGGTCACAAGTACCTGGCAGAAACCCAAAGAGTAGCAACATTCCATGTAGAACCTCAAAGAGTGGCAAGATTCTAGAATTCTAAAGAATTACAAGATTCCATGCAGAGTTTCAAAGTGTGGCAACATTCCATTTAGAACCCCAAAGAGTAGCAAGATTCCATTCAGAATCCCAAGTACATAAGTGTTGCCATACTGGGACAGACGAAGGTCCATCAAGCCCAGCATCCTGTTTCCAACAGTGGCCAATCCAGGTCACAAGTACCTGGCAAGATCCCAAAACAGTACAATACATTTTATGCTGCTTATCCCAGAAATAAGCAGTGGATTTTCCCAAGTCCATTTTAATAATGGCTCATGCACTTTTTTTTTTAGGAAGCTAACCAAACCTTTTTTAAACCTAGCTCTGATAGTAAAGAGGATAGGCTTTTCTAACTGCTTCTTGTCCTGTGGCATTCTAACTTTGTGGACCATTCACAGAAGAGAGTGTATATGAACAACTTGAAAATCTAAAGGTGGACAAAGCCATGGGACCGGATATTGAGGGAGCTCAGAGAGGTTCTGGCGGGTCCTCTTAAAGATTTGTTTAATAAATCCTTGGAGACGGGAGAGGTTCCGTGTGATTGGAGAACAGTGGATGTCACTGTGGTCCCTCTTCACAAAAGTGGTGATAGGGAAGAAGCAGGAAACTATAGGCTGGTAAGCCTCACTTCGGTTATTGGAAAAGTAATGGAAGCGATGCTGAAGGAAAGGATAGTGAATTTCATGGAAGCCAATAAGTTGCAAGATCCGAGACAACATGGTTTTACCAAAGATAAATCGTGCCAAACGAATCTCATTGAATTCTTTGACAGGGTGACCGGAGAACTGAATCAAGGATGTGCTATAGATGTAATCTTCTTAAGCTTCAGCAAAGCTTTCGCCACGGTTCCCCACAGGAGGGTCTTGAATAAACTTGACAGGCTAAAGATAGGACCTGACATGGTGAACTGGATTAGGAACTGGTTGACGGACAGACGCCAGAGGGTGGTAGTGAATGGAGTTCGCTCGGAGGAGGGAAAGGTGAGTAGTGGAGTGCCTCAGGGATCGGTGCTGGGGCTGATTCTGTTCAATATATTTGTGAGTGACATTGCAGAAGGGTTAGAAGGTAAAGTTTGCCTTTTTGTGGATGATACTAAGATTTGTAACAGAGTGGACACCCCGGAGGGAGTGGAAAACATGAAACATGATCTGCAGAAGCTGGAAGAATGGTCTAATGTTTGGCACTTAAAATTCAATGCGAAGAAATGCAAAGTGATGCACTTAGGGAGTAGAAATCCACGGGAGACGTATGTGTTTGGCGGTGAGAGTCTGATATGTAGAGGGAGAGGGATCTTGGGGTGATAGTATCTGAGAATCTGAAGGCGACAAAACAGTGTTCAGTTCTGGAGGCCGTATCTTGCTAAGGATGTAAAAAGAATTGAAGCAGTGCAAAGAAAAGCTACAAGAATGGTATGGGATTTGTGTTACAAGACGTATGAGGAGAGACGTGCCGACCTGAACATGTATACCCTGGAGGAAAGGAGAAACAGGGGTGATATGATACAGATGTTCAAATATTTGCAAAGTATTAATCCACAAACGAACCTTTTCCGGAGACGGGAAGGCGGTAGAACTAGAGGACATGAAATGAGGTTGAAGTGGAGGCAGACTCAAGAAAAATGTCAGGAAGTATTTTTTCACAGAAAGAGTGGTGGATACTTGGAATGCCCTCCCGAGAGAGGTGGTGGAGATGAAAACGGTAACAGAATTCAAAAAAGCGGGGATAAACATAAAGGAATCCTGTTCAGAAGAAATGTAAACATATAAAGTAGCACATATGAATTTATCTTGTTGGGCATACTGGATGGACCGTACATGTCTTTTTCTGCCATCACTTACTATGTTACTATCAGGCTTATTTTCGAAAGAGAAGGGCGCCCATCTTTCGACACAAATCAGGAGATGGGCGTCCTTCTCCCAGGGTCGGCCAAATCGGCATAATCGAAAGCCGATTATGGGTGTCCTTAACTGCTTTCCGTCACGGGGACGACCAAAGTTCATGAGGGCTAGTTGGAATTGTAGCGAAGGTGGGACTGGGGTGTGCCTAACACATGGATGTCCTCGACGATAATGGAAAAAAGAAGGGCATCCCTGACGAGCACTTGGGCGACTTTACTTGGTCCATTTTTTCTTATGACCAAGCCTCAAAAAGGTGCCTAAACTGACCAGATGACCACCGGAGGGAATCGGGGATGACCTCCCCTGACTCCCCCAGTGGTCACCAACCCCCTCCCACCCTAAAAAAAAAAACATTTTAAATATTTTTTGCCAGCTTCAATGCTAGCCTGAAATGTCATACCCAGCTCCATGATAGCAGTATGCAGGTCCCTGGAGCAGTTTTAGTGGGTGCAGTGCACTTCAGGCAGGCGGACCCAGGCCCATCCCCCCTACCTGTTACACTTGTGGTGGTAAATGTGAGCCCTTCAAAACCCACCAGAAACCCACTGTACCCACATGTAGGTGCCCCCTTCACCCCTTAGGGCTACGATAGTGGTGTACAGTGGGGCCATTTGCACCAACTGAAATGGGGCACCTACATTAGGTGTGTATCCCTTTTATTCTGTAACAATGTACATTAATTTTAGGAATGCCCCTGTTACGCCCGTGACTTTCCGATTTCTGCGCTCCTATTTTCAGATCACACGTAAATTTTAGGTGCAGATCCTGTGTCTAAACTTACGCATGTTAGTGCCAATAATTGCTTGTTAAAAAGCCAATTACTGGTGCTAATTAGATTGTTATTCAATTAAATTGCACACACAGTTTTTGGCGACTCTAGAATTAGAGGGTATAAGGGTTTAGTAGGGAGCATTCTAAAGGGTTTTGTGAGCAGCAACAGAAACAGTAGGTCCGACTGAAAGGAAAGTTTACTTGTGGGGTGGAAAGTGAAAAGAGAAGGGAAGGAGGGGAAAAGGAGGGATAGGTAGAGAGGGCTAAGGGAAGAAAAAGGAAAACACAAAAGGGAGAAAAAAAAGAGGAAATCCTGAGGAATCTGGCTGCATCGAAGCGGTGGGGTCAGATAGGAAGGGTTCAAGCAGTATGGTCAAAAAATTCCTCAATCTTTTCATCCTTGCTGGCAGCTTGTTCTCAAGGCCTCTCCAATCTTTCTCTAGCAAACTGGACAATTCTGCCAGCGTTCAGGAGGTGTTTTGTAGGGTAAGATCCAGGTGTAAATTAAGAAAATAAAAAGGGTCTAACAGTCCTTTAAACTGGAGCTTGGCTGGCCTGGAGGCTGCGGTCTTGGCCCATTGGCCACAGGTACGCACTGTTTTGAAGCCTACTCATTGATGTTGAGACGGACTGGTCTCTGTCTTGACGAACTGGGTTGGTCCTCACTCACGGCTACTAAAGAGAATGTTGGGAACCAGGAAGTTGTTTGTGGAAGGAGGTGGTGGGGAACCTGGACTGAGAAACCTTGAAGAGAAAAAAATGACATTTCACAATATAAATGCAAAACCAAACGTGGTCTTAGGTTTTCGTGTCTTCAGGCTACTTCTTTTCCCAGTTTAACAAGGACTTTGGAAGAGAATGATTTTTTTTTTCTGCTTTGCTATTGGATTAAAATGCCAAATAGATTATTATTATTATTATTAGCATTTGTATAGCGCTACCAGACGCACGCAGCGCTGAACACCTGACACAAAGAGACAGGCCCTGCTCAAAAGAGCTCACATTCTAAATAATACAGACAGACAAGACAGTTACGGGTGAGGGAAGTAATGGGTTTTCTTTGTTTGTTTTTCTATTTTATGAAAAACGTTGGCTAGTAGAATTACTCTGAGCATTGAAATACTGGAGGAGACATTTCAACCATGAGTGTTTGATCCTAAAAATATTTAATAACTGCCGTACTGTATAGTTGTCTTGTCTGAAAAGAAGGTGAGCCCTTACGTCCCGCAGCCCCGAAGGACCTCAGAGGACAGCCGTGCAACCCCAAGTCTTCACCCGTGGCGACCGCCGTTCACCGAGGGTTGAGCCCCCAGCTGCAGGCGGTCAACGGGACTTCCGGAACCGTGGGGTTGACAAACTGACCCAGTACCGGAACCCGGAGCGGAGAGGGCAGATGGAAATCAGAGTCGTCCAACAACAGGCCACAGGTCCGGACAGGCGGCTATCAGAGTCATCCAAAAACAGGCAACAGGACAGGGCAGGCAGCTCACAGCGTTGTCCGAAACAGGCAACAGGTCAAAGCAGGCGGCTAGCAGAGTTGTCCAGAAACAGTCCAAAGGTCAAAACCAGGAGAGCAAGGGAACGTACTGAAAACTAGAACACACAAAGACTGGCCTAGGGAAACAGAACCTGAAGCAATGTCCTGTTTCAGGCCCGCTCCTTAAATACTGTCAGCATTCAACCGCCCAGCCCCAGCCGACATGGCCGGCCAATCGGAACCCGGCTACTGAAGAAATCCCTCTGGTTGGTTCCGTCCGGCCTCCCAGGTGGGACTACAGCACCGGCCTCCCAATCTGGCTCCTCTGAGGCGGAGCTTCGGGTTCCCGCGCCCGAAAATGAAGAAGACGCCGGCCATCGCATCTCGGCGCCATCCTCCCTGCTGGCGCAAGCACGGACCCCATAGCCGGCGATCGAGAGCCCGGAAGCCGTGATTGCCGGCCCACGGGCTCGGCCCCAGACAGGGCGGCCATCGCCGCGGTGAGCCCCGGCTCTCCACCGCGGCCTCAAGAAGGCCGGCCCTCGCCGCAATGGACACCGGCTCCCGCCTCCCGCAGAGGAGCAGCCGGAGGGAGCGATGGATGTGACAATAGTTTAATCATTACAGATCGCAAGATTAAATGTTTCAGGCTCATAAATCAGTGGAGCCTGTAATAATTCACACAGCCAAAAAGCTAAGGATGCTGTTGTGGGGTTGATGTTCTGCAGGGTTTCAGCGGGTTGGAGGGGGATCCTGGGCTTAAAACGCTGAATGGGCTGGCTGCTGATATTAACTGGGTAACGCTGGTGAATATTGGTCTGACTGCTGTGGCCCTGGCCGGTTAAAGTTGGGGTGGTCCAGGAGTGTGTCAGTGAGGAGCTTGGTTGTATGTGGGCTCAGCCATGTTCAGTACAAGTATTTGCATTAACCAAAGGGGCAGGAAAGACCCCCATAAGGGCTGCACTAGCCTACAGCTGTAAATTGCTGAACATTGCTGGCTGAGTATCAGGCAGTATGTCTGAGTTATTTATTTACTAGGGAAAAAGGCCCGTTTCTGACACATATGAAACGGGGACTAGCAAGGTTTTCCTCGGAGTGTGTGTGTTTTACAGAGTGTGTGTGAGAGTGCGTGTGTGATAGAGAGACAGTGAATGTGTGAGTGTGTGTGACAGAGAGAGTGAGACTGGGTGTGAGAGTGTGTGTGTGAGAATGAGTGTGTGCCAGGGGCCCCCCTCCCTCCCTCCCAGTTCTAGGGTGGCCCCCCTCCCTCCCAGTTGCAGGGTTGGTCCTCTCCCCCTCCCTCCCAGTTTTAGGGTCACCCCCTTCCTCCCTCCCAGTTCCAGTGTCGTTTCCCCCCTCTCTCCTCCCCCCCCCCCCCCCCCCCCCCCCCCCCCCCCCCCCCCCCACCCCCCCCCCCCCCCCCCCCCCCCCTCCAGGCACCCTGCGATGTTTAACTGCAAAATTAGGGAGCTGTGTAGTGTAATAAAACGCACCTGCAACGTTGTGAAGCTGACTCCGTGGCTTCACTGAAGTGAAGGGTTCGTAAGGTTCGTCAGATTCATCAGTCTGTCACCATCTCTCTCAGCCAACCCTCGCGCCTCTGATAGGTCCGCCGCCCTCGACGTCATCACGTTTTGACGCGAGGGCGGGGCCGAGAGAGATGGTGACAGACTGACGAATCTGACAAACCTTATGAACCCTTCACTTCAGTGAAGCCATGGAGTCAGCTTCACAACGTTAGAGGTGCTTTTTATTATAGTAGAGATTTGTTACATTTGTATCCCACATTTTCCCACCTATTTGTAGGCTCAATGTGGCTTACATAGTACCGGAGAGGCATTTGCAGACTCCGGTGTGAACAAATACAGAGTGATGTTGTGGTAAGATAAAGTTCATGTGGCACAGCCACACTAGGGAATCGTACAACGGAAGAGTTGTGTTACGTCCATTACGTACTTTAGTTTTGTTGTGTTGCAAAGATCAGGCATTTATGTTATCCTGTTATCCAGTACTCTGTGCTTGTTGATGTTAATAGTTTAAAAAAGTCTTAATATACCACCTTTCTTCCATAGTCAAAGTGGTTTACAATTTAAAAATATGAGCGAAAAATATTAGAAGGGAACTCCGCATTCATCCCATAACTACTCACAACCACACACTTAAATAGTAAAAACCAATGCAAACCACTAAATCTGCAGAACTTCCCCAAATTCTATCCACCCAAACTAAAAGCTTTCTGGGGAAAAAATAAGGGGCCTTTTTACTAAGACTCATAACTAGAACTACCGCCCAGCTACCGCAAGCCCCGGGCACAAATTCTAATTTCTACGCACGTCCAAAAAGTATGGCAGAAAGTCATTTCTATTTTCTACCGCGTGATGCTATCCTGCAGGTGTACGTGCGCTGACGATTACCGCCCGAGAACTTACCGCTAAGTCATTGGGTGGTGGTAAGGTCTCAGGCCCAAAATGGACGCTCACTGATTTTTATTTTGCCGCATGTCCATTTTCTGCGCACGTCCAATACAAGTGTGTACACCAGCGCAAGCCAATTTTCAGCACAACTTAGTAAAAGGGCCCCCAAGTTTTTAAACCCACTTTCAATTGTTTAATAGAAGCCTCCACACAACTCCAAAGGAAACTGATTCCATAACTCCCTAGTCACCGTGAATCGTGCTTGTCTATTACTTGGCATTGCGAGCAAATAGGCAGCGTCTGATCTTAACCTCTTCCCTGGAGCCAGTGGCGTAGCTACGGGTGGGCCTGGGTGGGCACAGGCCCACCCAATCTTGGTTGAGGCCCACCCGACTGCAGTTTCACAGTGCTCTCTTCCCCCCTCTCTTCCGTGGCATCCCGGTATCTGCACTCCGGTCTCTGAACCCCTTCCCTCCCCGGTGTCGTTTCAGGTGTCCTCGGCGCCTGTAACGATTCATTCTTGCTGCTTGCGATGGCCCCGGAAGCTTTCATCTGCCGCATTCCACCAGGCAATGATGTCAGCGAGGACAGGACGCAGCAGATGAAAGCCTGAGGGGCCAATGCAAGCAGCAAGAATGAATCACTGCATGCGCCGAGGACGCCTGTACCAACATCGGGGAGGGATGCAGTTCAGAGAAAGGAGCGCAGATGCCGGGACGCCACAGAGGAGAGAAAGAAGATGTGGGGTAGGTGAAAAAAAACCTCTTATGTTCTTAAAAAATATCTCCGGGAAGATATTTGTGGTGTGTGGTTGGGGGAGAGGGCACATGCGTGTGGAAGGGCCCATCCAAAATACCAAGTCTGGCTACGCCTCTGCCTGGAGCATAGGATTGCACCAAAGATACCAAGTAAGAAGGACCCCTCATTCAGTCCCTTATGTTAGGGGTGTAATCACGGCCGCTCCATGTGGGCTGAGACTAGGTGGGGCACAATGAATGCTTAGAGAGGTTACTGAGGGTTTCTGGAAGGAGGGTGCTATGGGGGACTAAAACTGGAAGGGGGGGGAGTGCACCGAGGTACTGGTGGATTGAACAGGTGTGTGAAATTAGGTAAAACAATCAGTTGGGGGAATGAGGTGGGCAGAGTAGGACTGTAAATTGAGAATATACACCCCCTCTCCCCCCCCACACACACACTTGCACACTCATGATGTCAAGAATACCTTTGGAAATTGTGTGTGCTCAGTGGCATTGAGCTGCCTAGTCAAGAGCGAATAGACGTCAGGTATATTGTATAACAGCATGAAATATTCAAAGGCTTTCTTCTAGTTACAATGTAATAAAAATATTCATTGTCACAAAAGATAAATATAGATTGATCAATGTGATCTTCCTGGTCCACCCACCCCTGAGTTATTGTTTGAAGACTGAGCATACATTTGACCCGCTATAGTTGTTTGATTTAAAAAAAAATCATTTATCTTCCAGCATTCTGCAGGAGAAGAGTATAAGCAGCTATTTTTCTGTCCAGTTCCAAGACCTTTGCAAACTGGGAAAACATGGCTTTGGTGGGCCAATGTCCTGTTGAAATGTAGAAACTTTTTAAGGCTGTGTATTTTGAGTCTCCTTGTAGAATTCCCTAAGACCGATCAGCAACTAAAGCCCTTATCCAGCTTGGAGGCTGGAACCACTAAAGCTTCTGTGCATGTCGGAACTTGTAGAGGTGTTGATGCCCCTCTACAAGTCATTGGTGAGGCCCCACTTGGAGTATTGTGTTCAGTTTTGGAGGCCGTATCTTGCTAAAGATGTAAAAAGACTGGAAGCGGTGCAAAGAAAAGCTACGAAAATGGTATGAGATTTGCGTTGCAGACCGTACGAGGAGAGACTCGCTGACCTGAACATGTATACCTTGGAGGAAAGGAGAAACAGGGGTGATATGATACAGGCGTTCAAATATTTGAAAGGTATTAATCCGCAAATGAACTTTTTCCGGAGACGGGAAGGCGGTAGAACTAGAGGACATGAATTGATGTTGAAGGGGGGCAGACTCAGGAGTAATGCTAGGAAGTATTTTTTCATGGAGAGGGTGGTGGATATGTGAAATGCCCTCCCGCGGGAGGTGGTGGAGATGAAAACGGTAATGGAATTCAAGCATACATGGGATAAACACAAAGAAATCCTGTTTAGAAGGAATGGTTCCATGGAATCTTAGCGGAGATTGGGTGGCAACGCCGCTAATTGGAAACAAAACGGGAGCTGAGCAGACTTCTACGGTCTACGCCCTGATCATGACTGAATAGATAAGTGATGGGCTGGGATGTAAATGTTAAGGGGCTTCAATGTTAGCTTCAGAACTTAGTACAAGAACAGTACCTGGCAGACTTCTACGATCTGTGCCCTGAGAAAGGCAAGGGCAAATCAAACTCGGGTATACATATAAAGTATCACATACCATGTAAAATGAGTTTATCTTGTTGGGCAGACTGGATGGACCGTACAGGTCTTTCTCTGCCGTCATCTACTATCCTGCTTATTTTTGAAGGAGAAGGGCGGCCATCTTCCGACACAAATCGGGAGATGGCCGGCATTCTCCTAATGGTTGCCAAATCGGTATAATCAAAAGCCGATTTTGGCTGGTCTCAACTGCTTTTCGTTGCAGGGATGGCCAAAGTACAAGGGAGCATGTTAGCAGTATACCAAAGGCGGGGCGGGGACATGGTTAACAGATGACCGTCCTCGGATGATAATGGAAAAAAGAAGGCTGGCCCTGACGAGCATTTGGCCAACGTCACTTGGTCCCTGTTTGTTCATGACCAAGCCTTGAAAAGGTGCCAGATCTGACCAGATGACCACCGGAGGGAATCGGGGATGACCTCCCCTTACTCCCCTAGTGGTCACCAACACCCTCCCACCCCCCAAAAAAACAATTAAAAAACATTTTTTTGCCAGCCTCTATGCCAGCCTCAGATGTCATACCCAGCTCCATCACAGCAGGATGCAAGTCCCGCGAGCAGTTTTTAGTGGGTACTGCAGTGCACTTCAGGCAGGCGGACCCAGGCCCATCCCCTCCCCTACCTGTTACACTTGTGGTGGTAAAATGGAGCCCTCCAAAACCCACCAGAAACCCACTGTACCCACATCTAGGTGCCCCCCATTACCCTTTAAGGGCTATGGTAGTGGTGTACAGTTGTGGGTAGTGGGTTTTTGGGGGGGGGTTGGGGGGCTCAGCACACAAGGTAACGGAGCTATGCACCTGGGATCAATTTGTGAAGTCCACTACAGTGCCCCCTAGGGTGCCCGGTTGGTGTCCTGGCATGTCAGGGGGACCAGTGCACTACAAATGCTGGCTCCTCCCATGACCAAATGGCTTGGATTTGGCCGGTTTTGAGATGGCCGCCATTAGTTTCCATTAGCAGCGAAAACCAATGATGGCCATCTCTAAGGGCGGCCTAAATGTTGAGATTTGGCCGGCCCCGACCGTATTATCGAAACAAAAGATGGCCGCCCATCTTGTTTCGATAATACGGTCGGGTATGCCGCTTTACGGGGCTGTCATTACAGATGGGCGCCCCCGTTCGATTATGCCCCTCCACGTTACTGAGTCTTGCTATATAGAATCCCAGGGAATGTAGAGTGATGACCTGTGTGAAGATGTATTTGTAATCTCACCGAGTGTGTTTTGTGCAGGCCACACAGAAGGAGGTGGAGAAACGCCAGCATCAGCTGAAAGCTGCTATGGAGCTGGGGGAGGCGCTGAAGGCGGTGCTAGGAGGGAAGGAGACGCTTGTGGATGATAAACTCAGTCTCCTGAACAGCAACTGGATAGCAGTGACGTCAAGAGCCGAGGAATGGTTCAACTTGTTATTGGTAAGGAAATTTGTCCATGTATTTGATGCTCATGGGAGTAACCGTATGACTCTGCACCTGTGTGGCGTGTGCGTGAGGCCTGCCTAGACTCTGCCTATATGTATGTTCACCTGTAAAATACATGGGGGCCAATATTCAGTGGGATGGAGCCCGGCTAACTCCCACAGTCAGTGGTCATCCCGGATACTCAATGCCGGGCGGTTTCCGGTGACCAGCGTTGAATATCCGGTTTAAAGTTCACTGGCTAAGTCAATATTCAACGATAGCCGATGAACTTTAAACCAGCTAAAGATATACCAGCTATTTAAGCTGCTCGACGTGGCTGCTTAAAGTAGCCGGATATGAATTGAGTATTTGTGAATAACCGACTACATCGTGCAATATAACCGGTTATCTCCCAGGCGCTAACCGGGGATATTCAGCGGGAGATAAGCAGCTATCCTGTGCTGAATATTGCCGGATAGCCGGTTAAGTGCCATTCAGCCGGTCAGGTGTCGTTCCTGGCTGGTTAAATGGTTTTGGATATCGGGGGGGACGCCGTTTAACATACGCTCTTGTTTACAGCATGGCGCTTAGCTGGCATTTGGTTGCATCTGTTCATGTAAATGCGAAGTATTCATTCTTGTAACCATTTAAATGTTTGCAGCTGTACAATTACCTCCATAGTGGAGAGCTTGAAGAAAGATTCTGGTACCAAAGTATCAGTGGTGCCTGGGGTTATATTATATTCATGACAATACATCGAGCTTCCTTTTTGTAACACTGTGGCACTGTTCAGTTACTGTAACAACACGGCATATGTCTTCAGGACTGATTCGTGAAGCTTTTTCCCCATTAGAGACAGAAGGGCCTAATATTCAAAATCACTTATCCAGTGCTGCTTTCTGGAGAAGTGACGCTGGCTGGGGCTGTCTGTTGATACTCAATGGATAGTACCACTGAATGTCTCAAAGACATTCTGAACTGTCTAGATAGTGCTGAGACAGTCTCGAGGTGGCGCAGCCAATTGTCCAGATACTGGTATTAGTAAATGCCACTATCCGATTAACTACCCAGGTAACTTAGAACAGCAAAAAGGCTAGTGGTTATCCGGATAGCTAGGCTGGATATCGCTGTTGTATAGATAATGGACCACTTTATCCGGATATTCAATGCCAGTCACTAATCAGATACCAGTGCTAAATATATAAATATTCTAGTCAATATTCAGCTAGCGGTGATCAGTATTAGGCTCAGATGTTCAATGCAAGACCATGTCTTGGCATTGCATTGAATATCCAGGCCATGCCGGCATGTGCCGGCCTCTGGAGCTTATACAGTTCACAGCTGAACATTGACTGGGATCCACATAAGTTGAAGCAGGTTTCCTCACCCTGTTCAATACTCCCCTGACCCCTCCCTCCCCCTGATCCTGATCCCCCTTCCCTCCCACCAGAACAGGCTTACACTCCCTTGCCGTAGCTCCCTCCCCCCCTCCAGGGCCTACCTGTGATATCCCTGATGGTCTAGGGGCAGGAGCAATGTCTTCATTCCTGCTCATAGGACCCCCTACACTTCATGGGATATCACAGGTAGATCTGTCTTCGGAGGGGAGGGAGGGGGATTGAGATTGGGGTGAAGGAGGAGGCACCAGAAGCCCCTCAGCTGTTACCCAGAAGTTAACTGAGCAGCAGACTATGTACAGACCAGTAGCTGATTAGCTGGAGGGCCTTTTCTTGGGTGGAGTTTGGAAGAGGGTTATTGATGTCTTTGAAGGGATTGGGAGTTATTGACATGTTTAGTGGGGTGCTGGGAAAGAAGGTTATTGAGGTCACCAGAGGGGTGATGGGATGGGGGAGGGGTTATTGATGTCTTTAGTGGGTGTTAAGAGGGGGGTTATTGATATCTTTAGTGGAGGTTGTGAAAGGAGTTATCGATGTCTTTAGTGGATATTGGAAGGGGGGTTATTGACGTCTTTAATGGATGTTGGGAGGGGGATTATTGATGTCTTTAGTAGGTTTTGGGAGAGAGGTTATTGATGTTTTTAGTGCATCTTGGGAGGGGGTTATTGATGTGTTTAGTGGATGTCAGGATGGGGAGTTATTGATGTTGGTAGAATGAATTGAGGGGTGGTGGTTTGGTCTTGGTCTTTGCACCTGCAGGTGTAAATGAATGCAGTTGAATAGCACATAGAGGTGCTTCTTTATAACTTACGTATGTGCTGTATGGCTGTAGCCTTGAACATGCCTACGCTCGGGTCACATAAAAGTACGCACCTGCTGTGGTCACCATTATCTTCTTTTATATGCATAACCTGGGTCTTAATTTTATGAAAGGCCTTTTACATGCATAAAACAGGTTTTACACATAAACAAACAATAAAATTACTCCGAGTGGCCCAATGGGATGGGATCCCTTCCCGAACTCAGAGACACTTCTCAAATGTTTCATGCTTACATTGCTTCCAAAGCCTTCCCGTGTATGCCACCACTCACACCCATTTCTGTGCAAAGACGTCAGAAAATGCTTATCCCATGGAAATAGATAATACAGTAAAAGGGAAAGACCAACCCCGGTTGCCCTTCCACAATGTCCATCTCTCCTTGATCTCAGCCTTTTCCTTCCTCTCCAGCGGCCGATTATCTTTGCTTCCCAGACTTTTTTTCAATTCCAGCACTGTTATTTATATACTTATTTCACAGAACTTGATTTCCACACCTCACCAGCAAGCTCTAGGTGTGCGAACATCTCAACAAAACAGCCAAATACATTAAAAATAGCCCCAGCTGTAAAGATATTCTCACCTCACCCTTCCTCCATCTCCCTAAGAATCATACACCTAATCTGTAATATTCCTCAGCTCAAACAACCACCCAAATCAATAAAACTTAACCGATCCTCACCCACCACATCACCCTTTCAGCTTCACATGACGACTGAGTGAAAGGATGAGTTTTTCTTAGACAGGGAGAGACCTTAATCTGATACCCAGGCCGTTGTAAAGCAGAGATACACAGAGGGGCATAATCGAAAGGGGCGTCCAAGTTTTCCTGAGGACGTCCTCGCAGGACATCCCGGCAAAGGGGCGGGGAAAACCGTATTATCGAAACAAGATGGGCATCCATCTTTCGTTTCGATAATATGGTCGGGGACACCCAAATCTGGAAATTTACGTTGACCTTAGAGATGGTCGTCCTTAGACTTGGTTGTTTCTGATTTTCGGCGATAATGGAAACTGAGGACGCCCATCTCAGAAACCACCAAATCCAAGCCCTTTGGTCGTGGTAGGAGCCTGCATTCATAGTGCACTGGTTTCCCTGACATGCCAGGACACCCTAGGGGGCACTGCAGTCGACTTCAGAAATTGCTCCCAGGTGCATAGCTCCCTTACCTTGTGTGCTGAGCCCCCCAACCCCCCCCCCCAAAAAACAAACCACTCCCCACAACTGTACACCACTACCATAGCCCTAAGGGGTGAAGGGGCGTACCTACATGTGGGTACAGTGGGTTTCTGGTGGGTTTTGAAGGGCTCACATTTACCACCACAAATGTAACAGGTAGGGGGGGTGGGCCTGGCTCCGCCTGCCTGAAGTGCAGTGTACCCACTAAAACTGCTCCAGGGACCTGCATACTGCTGTGATGGAGCTGGGTATGACATTTGAGGCTTGCAAAAAATATTTAAAAAGTTTTTTTTAGGGTAGGAGGGGGTTGTTGACCACTGGGGGAGTAAGGGGAGGTCATCCCCGATTCCCTCTGGTGTTCATCTGGTCAGTTCGGGCACCTTTAGGCCACCTATATGTTCTCTAAATATAATTCTTAACTTTTCATTTGCATGTGGTTGACAACTAGTAGTATCTTTCATAGTGTTTCAAATGAGTCTCTCTAGAAATGCGGGCAGACGTATCTGATAGAGGCTCAGAATAGTCAGGCTACAATATGGCTTCATCCCAGTTCTTGAAAGTTTTCATTTTCCATTCTGCAGAAGTATCAGCAAGAGATGGAAGCGTTTGACCAAGGTGCAGCCGATATTACAACCTGGATGTACCGTACAGAAATCTTGCTGGATGAGTCAGAGAAACAGAAGCCTCACAAGAAAGAAGACACTCTTAAGGTAGCAGAAACACTTTTTATGTACTGTAACATGAGGTGTTTATGAGCCTGAAAAATGACCCAGCAAATGGAAGACCTGACCTTTTCCCTCAGTGGTTTTCAGTCTCATCTTAATAGCCCAATAAAGCATTCTCATCCTTTCTGTAGAAGACCTTAAAACATCCCCGCCTTGCAAGGGTCTCCTATTTCCCTTAGAAGAGAAGGGTATATGAGGAACCTTTTAGAAAAATCCAGATATTTGGGGGAAATGAAGAGGGGATATTTATAAGCTGCCTTTTATCACAGGAGGCTCTAGCTGTTTCTACACAGCATTACAGAGGCTTGGCTTTCCATATGCTGTAGGCTATTGAGCCTTACTGGCCTCCTATAGGGGTCCTTTTGCTAAGGTGCGCTGAGAAATGGCCTGCGGTAGTGTAGGCACGTGTTTTGGGTGCGCGCAGATCCATTTTTCAATGCGCCTGCAAAAAAATGCCTTTTTTTAAAAAAAAAGTTTGACGAAAATGGATGTGCGGCAAAATCAAAATTGGCACGCGTCCATTTTGGGTCTGAGACCTTACCGCCAGCCATTGGCCTAGCGGTAAAGTCTCACATGGTAACCGGGCAGTAATGACCTACGCGCGTCAAATGCCACTTGGCGCGCGTCCAAAAATAAAAATTATTTTTCGGATGCGCGCCAAAAATGAAATTACCACAAAAGCCGCGTGGTAGTTGGGTGGTAACTCCATTTTGGCACACAGGTGCACATAGATGATTACGCGGCTTAGTAAAAGGGCCCCCATAGTGCACAATTGTGTTGCCTCCCCATGTCTTCAGCAAAGCTGCATTTTCTTCTGGCCATGAGCGTGTCTTGGGTCCCCCTCGCTCACTGTCTACCAGTTCCCAAAACGCTGACTTGCCTGGGATATAAGCATTAAGCGGTAAATAGTCAGCGGGGCAGGAGAGAGCTGAGTGGGCCAGCAGATGGTATTCAGCGGCACGTAACCGGGCAGTTCCACTGAATATTAGCTCTGACCACCACAACAGTGTCTGGGCAGTGCCAGGGTGGGCTGAGGGCAGAGTTCAGGAAGAGACAGCAGTTACGTGGGCATTGGACAAATTCAGTGCTGGTGCCTGCATAGCTAAATATTCAGATGGCGGGAGTTAGCCGGGCGAACTCTCGTGGTCGGTGCTTAAACCAGATATTCAATGCCGGGCCAGGGTGTAGCCGTTTCCAGTGACCGGTGTTGAATATCCAGGTTTTTTGACCAGGTTGACTTTGACCAGCCAAGCCGATATTCAGCACTGGTCGGTCAAAGTAGCCAAAGATAGGATTGCCTTCCATGTGGCCAAATATGACCGCTAAAGTTAAGTGGTGATGCATCAGAAATCGGTGGATAGCCAGTTATAGGGCCTGATATAACCGGCTATCCATTAGCCGCTAACTGGCAATATTCAGTGGGACATGGCCGATAGCCGGCTATGTGGCATTTTTGCCTTTGAATATCTGGGGGTCAGACAGAACAACACAAAAGGCAGGTCTTATCTTTGCCTACTTTGCCATATTGGTGCCACCGTTGAATATCGGCCTGCACTCATCTAACTTCTGAGTCAGTGGCTGGCCTCAGATATTCAATGCCGGTGGCAGGATGTGGCCCAGCATTGTATATCTGGGGTTAAATCTGCTCACGGCTGTCAGCGACCTAAAATCTGCTGAGCGCCATGGGTTGAGAAAAACGTGGCAGCTGTATCGTAGCATTAGAAACATAAATCAACAGATTCACAGCAAATTCATCGTGCATAGTATCATTTTTTTGACACTGATCCAAAATTAACTGCTCCCGGAAGACCCAGGGAAGTGCAGGAAAGAGCCTTAAGGGAGGTTGTTGCACTGCTGCATGCCAGAGGTATATTGCAACACTTTCATTTTGTCCCTGCAACAGTCGTTCATGGACACGACTCTGTTTTATCAGTGGTTTTCTCCAAAAAAACTGTCCTCAAAGCACTTTGCTCTTCTCTGCCAAGCATGTCTGTGCTTTCACAAACTCCAGGGTATTCAGGTCTCCCTGAACGCCGTAGGCGACTTCCACTCTGTTTCACCTCGCCTTCCTCATGAGTTGAGCACATATCCCACTTTCTTAAGATGAATAAACAGCATTGTTTTTCAGAGCTCTGCTAACACACTTTTTGCTCACACCAGGCGACTGTTCCTTTGAATGTTTGCATTACTGTTCTGCATGCTCTCTTTTCCTTTCTCTTGACCGTTGACTCGGGGCCCTGTCTCTTGCTCATGGGCTGTAGCGCTTAAAGGCTGAGCTGAATGACATGCACCCCAAGGCAGATGCCGTGCGCAACCAGGCTCTAGAACTGATGACAAATCGCGGCGATCACTGCAGAGAAGTGGTAGAACCCAAACTCTCAGAACTTAACCAGCGGTTCGCAGCCCTATCTCAAAGAATCCAGATTGGCAAGGTAGGAGGAACTGTCCACAGGAAACTGGTGCTGAAAAGTGGGATTTTTTTTTCCAGAGCCTATGAATAGTCACAACACATAGTCTGCTCAATATTCAGAGCAATTTAAGTGGGCAGGGTCGGGTCCTGAACTCTTAAACTGTGCTCTGCAGCCTCACTGCAGATACTTAGCAGCACTTAACCAGGCAATATAAGGACAAAATGGTTATTTTTGTGCCAAGCTGCATAGGAGCATTATAGGGTTGGAGTTGGGAAGGAACTGGCAATATTTCTTGCATGCAGCCACATAGCTAAGCGGGCAAGACGTTATTACAAACCCATCTGTTTCCGATGATCTTTAAGTCTTATGCTTGAGAGATGTTTTGGTGAAACAGTAAGCTGAGAGCTTATTCGTTTGACTGCACATCTTGTTTGCATGTGACTGTCCTATTTTAATGGAATTCTGTTTCTTCTTCCTTTATGTCTCTTTTTTTTTTACCTCTTCATCAGAAAAGATGGTATAGCAAGTTTTTTTAATCAAACAAAATAAAACATGGAAAAGAAAATAAGATGACACCTTTTTTATTGGACATAACTTAATACATTTCTTGATTAGCTTTCGAAGGTTGCCCTTCTTCCTCAGATCGGAAATAAGCAAATGTGCTAGCTGACAGTGTATATAAGTGAAAACATTCAAGCATTACTATGACAGTAAAATAGATACTATTGGAGATTCTAGATGGAATGTTGCTACTATTGGAGATTCTACATGGAATGTTGCTACTATTGGAGATTCTAGATGGAATGTTGCGATTCCACTAGCAACATTCCATGTAGAAGGCTGCGCAGGCTTCTGTTTCTGTGAGTCTGACGTCCTGCACAGAAGCAGAAGCAGAAGCCTGCGCGGCCACATTGGTGATCTACAAGGGCCGACTTCTACATGGAATGTTGCTAGTGGAATAGCAACATTCCATGTAGAATCTATAGAAATCAAACAAAATAAAACATGGAAAAGAAAATAAGATGACACCTTTTTTATTGGACATAACTTAACACATTTCTTGATTATCTTTCGAAGGTTGCCCTTATTCCTCAGATCGGAAATAAGCAAATAACCTTCGAAAGCTAATCAAGAAATGTATTAAGTTATGTCCAATAAAAAAGGTATCATCTTATTTTCTTTTCCATGTTTGATTTCTATAGATTCTACATGGAATGTTGCTATTCCACTAGCAACATTCCATGTAGAAGTCGGCCCTTGTAGATCACCAACGTTGCCGCGCAGGCTTCTGCTTCTGTGAGTCTGACGTCCTGCACGTACGTGCAGGACGTCAGACTCACAGAAACAGAAGCCTGCGCAGCCTTCTACATGGAATGTTGCTAGTGGAATAGCAACATTCCATGTAGAATCTCCAATAGTAGCAACATTCCATGTAGAATCTCCAATAGTATCTATTTTACTGTCATAGTAATGCTTGAATGTTTTCACTTATATACACTGTCAGCTAGCACATTTGCTTATTTCCGATCTGATGAAGAAGGGCAACCTTCGAAAGCTAATCAAGAAATGTATTAAGTTATGTCCAATAAAAAAGGTATCATCTTATTTTCTTTTCCATGTTTAATTTTGTTTGATTTCTATAGATTCTACATGGAATGTTGCTATTCCACTAGCAACATTCCATGTAGAAGTCGGCCCTTGTAGATCACCAATGTGGCCGCGCAGGCTTCTGCTTCTGTGAGTCTGACGTCCTGCACGTACATGCAGGACATCAGACTCACAGAAACAGAAGCCTGCGCAGCCTTCTACATGGAATGTTGCTAGTGGAATAGCAACATTCCATGTAGAATCTCCAATAGTAGCAACATTCCATGTAGAATCTCCAATGGTATCTATTTTACTGTCATAGTAATGCTTGAATGTTTTCACTTATATACACTGTCAGCTAGCACATTTGCTTATTTCCCATCTGAGGAAGAAGGGCAACCTTCGAAAGCTAATCAAGAAATGTATTAAGTTATGTCCAATAAAAAAGGTATCATCTTATTTTCTTTTCCATGTTTTATTTTGTTTGATTTCTATTGATAACCTTAAGAGTGGACTAACACGGCTACCACACTCCTCTACTAAAGTTTTTTTAATAAACAGCAACAGAAGCATAAATGTGGTGATCCTTCTTCTGTTCCCCCCAGAAGCACACGAAGACCCCCCTTTCCTCCCTCCCCCTTCCAGAAGCACATAAAGACATCCTCCCCAACACAGAAAGAGACACCCTTCCACTCCCAAGGACCAGACACCCTCCCAAGACCCCCCCCCCCCTGCCTTGAGTAGTCCTGGCAGCCATTTGCTCAAGGCAGCCATAAGAGTCAGGAGCAAGTGGGGTTTGCTCTTGCCCCCACTGCCCCCACTGGACCACCAGAGATTTCAGGTAGGCCTGGAGTTTCTATCCTGGGGGGAGGGTCTAGGAGGGAGGTCTGAGCCTTGAGGAAGGTTGGAAGGGGGTCTTGCCATGCCGGGGGATGTAAGAGGGAGTCTCTTGCCACATCAAGGAGGTGAGGGAGGAGGGTATGGATCTCTCTGGAGGGTGGGACAGAAGGACAAAGGATCATTTTGAATACGTTACAGGTCCTGGCTGATATTCAGCCAGGGCCCACATAACTGTCATACATGGACCCTGGCTAAATATTGGCTTCAACCTGCATAAACTCCAGTGGCCACTGTCGTGTGTTAGCCATGGATAATCAGTACTGGCCCTTGGACATGGTCCGGCAGTAAATATCCCAGGCTAATTCTGCCCATGGTAAATTCTACATGGAATGTTGCTACTGTTTGAGATTCTGTTGCTACTATTTCAGATTCTACATGGAATGTTACTAGTGGAGGAGTAGGTTAGTGCAGTGGACTTTGATCCTGGGGAACTTGGTTTGATTCCCATTGCAGCTCCCTGTGATCCTGGGCAAGCCACTTAACCCTCCATTGCCCCAGGTACAAATAAGTACCTGTATATGCTATGTAAATTACTTTGAATGTAGTTACAAAAACCACAGAAAGGCAGTATATCAAGTCCCATTTCCCTTTCCCTATTTGAGGTTCTAAATGGAATGTTGCTACTATTTGAGATTCTACATGGAATGTTGCTACTATTTGAGATTCTGTTGCTACTATTTGAGATTCTACATGGAATGTTGCTACTATTTGAGATTCTACATGGAATGTTGCTACTATTGAGATTCTGTTGCTACTATTTGAGATTCTACATGGAATGTTGCTACTATTGAGATTCTGTTGCTACTATTTGAGATTCTAGATGGACTGTTGCTAGTGGAGGAGTAGCCTAGTGGTTAGTGCAGTAGACTTTGATCCTGGGGAACTGGGTTTAATTCCCACAGCATCTCCTTGTGAATCTGGGCAAGTCACTTAACCCTCCATTGTCCCAGGTACAAACACTTAATCCCCTGTTTACTAAAGCTTAGCTTGAGTTCTCTGCAGCAGGGCCCATTTTATTCCTATCGGCCCTGCTGCAGATAACTCAAGCTGAGCTTTAGTAAACAACCCCCTTAGATTATGAACTCACTAGGGACTGAGAAAGTATCTGGCTGTAATGTATAAACTGCTCTGATCACACCATAGAAATGTGGTATATACAGTAAAGCCAACACCTACAGAAGGTGACCTCTCTACAAGAGAAACAAAAGCCAAACAAAATGAACAGTGGATCAAAAAAAATTCCTCTCTCAGATGGTGGGGTTTTTTTTCGGTTACCCAATTGGCAAACCACAGGTTACAGGAAGGCTGCGTGTTGCAGCACATTGAATGCGATATCTCACATAGTTTGGCAAACGACTGAGATACAATCGTTTTGTCAGATTAATATTGTATCAAAAATCAATAGACCCCTGACGCAGGCCTTTAAGGCCGAAACATGACTCGTGTCGGGTCGATGTCTACAGATTTGAATAAAGACTTTGTTCAAGAAACACCATCAGAGAGAGAAATTTTTTGGATCCACTGTTCATTTTGTTTGTATATAAGGTAAATACATTTTTCCAGTGGTTCCAGTTTATTATTTATTTATTACATTTGTATCCCACATTTTCCCACCTCTTTTCAGGCTCAATGTGGCTTACAATACATCACGGATGGTGGAAATATACAAGAAAATAGACATTTAGTATTACAGAAGGATCTTGGGTACATGATAATGATAAAGCATGATAATAGTATAACAAGCAAGTATTATAAGACAATTCTGGGTATATGTGAAGGAGTCCACATTTGTTGATCTTTGTGGTATGCCTTGTTAAAGAGATGGGTCTTCAGTAGTCTGCGGAAGTTAGTTAGTTTGTATATCGTTTTTAAGTTGCACGGCAGTGCGTTCCAGAATTGTGTGCTCAAGTAGGAGAAGGTTGACGCATGCATTAGTTTGTATTTTAGACCTTTGCTGTTGGGGAAGTGAAGATTGAGGAATGTGCGGGATGATATTTTAGCATTCCTGGGTGGTAAGTCTATCAGGTCTGACACGTAGGCTGGAGCATTTCCGTGAATGATTTTGTGAACTAGGGTACATATTTTGAACGTGATGATTTCTTTAAGAGGGAGCCAGTGTAGCTTTTCTCGTAGGGGTTTAGCGCTTTCATATTTTCTTTTACCGAATATGAGTCTAGCTGCAGTGTTCTGGGCTGTCTGAAGTTTCTTGATTATTTGCTCTTTGCAGCCAGCGTAGAGTGCATTACAGTAGTCTAAATGACTGAGTACCATTGATTGTACCAGGCTACGGAAGATGGTCCTTGGGAAAAAAGGTCTTATTCTTTTTAATTTCCACATTGAGTGAAACATCTTCTTGGTTGTGTTTTTCATGTGACTTTCAAGTGTTAGGTGTCAGTCAATGGTAACTCCAAGAATTTTTAGGGTATCAGAAATTGGAAGATTCAGTTTTGGTGTGTTAATGATGGTGAATTTGTTCGTATTATGCTGAGAGGTGAGTATTAGGCATTGGGTTTTTTCTGCGTTGAGTTTCAGCTGAAATGCATCCACCCATGAATGCATAATGTGTAAACTTTGGTTGATTTCATTGGAAATTTCCTTTAAGTCTTGTTTGAATGGGATGTAGATCGTTATGTCAGCTGCATATATGTATGGGTTGAGGTTTTGGTTTGATAGTAGTTTGGCCAAGGGTATCATCATTAAGTTGAATAAGGTCGTTGAGAGGGGGGATCCTTGTGGAACTCCGCATTCAGTTGTCCATGTGGCTGATGTAGTCGAATTAGGTGTCTCTTGGTATGATCGTGTGGTTAGAAACCCCTTGAACCAGTTGAGAACGTTGCCTCCTATTCTGAAGTACTCGAGGATATGCAGTAGTATTCCGTGATCAACCATGTCGAAGGCGCTGGACATATCAAATTGTAGAAGTAGTATGTTCTTGCCAGTTGCAGTTATTTGTTTGAATTTATTCTTGAGAGTAACTAGTACTGTTTCAGTACTGTGGTTAGACCGAAATCCTTACTGGGAATCGTGTAATATTGAGAATTTGTCCAGATAGTTTGTGAGTTTACGTTGTACTACTGCCTTGTCCTATGGTCCATCACACTGTAGTTCCAGTCTGGCTCAGTGGGCTTTTTCTGGTGGGACTCCTTTTTCTGGGCCTTTGCTCACAATTTATGGTGCAGTTTTCATAAGGCGTAGGGAGGATGCAGTGAGACCAAAGATGAGTAGAGGGTGACATGACCAACTTTCTGTGTCTTGTGTTGGTACATAAGTATTGCCATTCTAGGACAGACCAAAGGTCCATCAAGCCCAGCATCCCGTTTCCAACAGTGGCTAATCCAGGTCACAAACACCCAGCAAGATCCCGAAAAAGTACAAAACATTTTATACTGCTTATCCCAGAAATAGTGTTATACATGTGAACAGTTGTTGACCTGTGACTGCCAGTTCTTGGTGATACCATTCTGCTCGGATTTTCAGAATATCCATAATGAATATGCACGAGACAGATTTGCATGCAAATGAAGCACTGTGCATACAGATTTATCTCATGCATAATTGGGGCAACCTGAGTAGCTTCTGAATATCTCTTTTTCAATGGTAGGGATTTGTGATAAACCTTGATTCGGCCACTTTGCCTGCACAGAGGCCAGAGCCACCTGGGGATGATTTGAGCCTATATTTGCATGGGATCAAGATTGGTATAACATTTCATCTACTGGTATGTCGTAAACGCCAGTACTGTTTTGTCTCTGTATTATGCATGCTCACTGGTCTCCCCCATTGTGCCACATCTGATTAATTTCTTTATATTTGTTAGTGGCAGGTTCCTGCTTTCTCAATTCAGTACCTGTTTCTTAAATCTGGTGGCAGCTTCTCTCCAGCACTTTCTACTCGGATGTCGAAACATCGTTCTAGGTCTCAAGGCATCCACAGTGTGTTCTTTAGAAACCTGACACCAGCTTTTTGGATTTTCTGAATCCAGGTAGAGCTGCTGTCTTCTGTGTGTCTGTTAGACAGCATATAACAGGGGAACAGAGTTACAGCTATTAAGCGAGGGCAAGATACTTACATTTTTCAGGAAGCGTTTTACATAAGTTAATAAGTATTGCCGTACTGGGACAGACCGAACGTCCATCAAGCCCAGCATCTTGTTTCGAAACAGTGGCCAATCCAGGTCACAAGTACCTGGCAAAATCCCCAAACAGTACAATATATTTTATGCTGCTTATTCTAGAAATAAGCAGTGGATTTTCCCCAAGTCCATTTTAATAATGGTCTATGGACTTTTCCTTTAGGAAGCCAGCCAAACCTTTTTTTTAAACCCCGCTAAGCTAACAACATTTACTGCATTATCTGACAATGAATTCCAGAGTTTAATTTTAAACTGACAGTTTTAATTATTTTGATGCTTTGGTGAATAATTCCCTGAAGTGTATGCAGTGTGCATATTACCATCAGTAACACAGGTAAAAGGTAGGAGGCAGCTGGTGTAGCTGTACAAGAACCACATATGAAATGATCCTTCCCTGTTGTGTTCCAAGCTACCTCCAGTTTTTCTTTGCTATTAACATGGATGTTGCCCCCTACCCCGAGCCATTCTAGCCTCCACAAACAGCTGGGTCACCGACTGGCTATGAAAGGATGTTGCATGTATAAATATTGTAGTAGAGAGAGTGTTGTGCCTGATTGGGAATGGCTGCCTAACTTGTTAGAGTGATGGCCTTGGGCTAAAATGACTAGAGCAGGGGAGGAATGAAGTACCTGAGACAGCCCCCTAACCTCTCATGCTATAATTTCCTAATTATGGATATCGGAACGACGAGTGAGGTGATCAGATTTGCACATGATACAAAACTATTCAAGGTCACTTAACCCTCCATTGCCCCTGGTACAAAATAAGTACCTGAATATATGTAAACCACTTTGAATGTAGTTGCAAAAACCTCAGAAAGGCAGTATATCAAGTCCCATTTCCCTTCCCTTTTGTATCACTCCATGGTGCAACCACACCTAGGAATCCTGTTTGGAAGGAAGGGATCCTCAGAAGCTTAGCTTAGATTGGGTGGCAGAGCTGGTGGGGGAGGTGGGGCTGGTGGTTGGGAGGTGGGCCTTGTTCTGGGCAGACTTCTACGGTCTGTGCCCTGAAAATGGCAGAAACAAATCAAGGTCAGGTATACACATAAAGTAGCACATATGAGTTTAAATTATTGGGCAGACTAAATGGACCGTGCAGGTCTTTTTCTGCCATCATCTACTATGTTATGTTATGTTACCTCGAATATTGTGTTCAATTCTGGTCGCCGCACCTAAAAAAAAAAAAAAGTGGTATTACATAAGGTGTAGAGAAAGGCGACGAAAATGATAAAGCGATGGGACGACTTCCCTATGAGGAAAGGCTAAAGCGGCTAGGGCTCTTCAGCTTGGAGAAAAGGCGGCTGAGGGGAGATATGATAGAGGTCTATAAAATAATGAGTGGAGTTGAATGGGTAGATGTGAAGCGTCTGTTCACGCTTTCCAAAAATACTAGGACTAGGGGGCATGCGATGAAGCTACAATGTAGTAAATTTTAAACGAATCGGAGAAAATTTTTCTTCACTCAATGTGTGATTAAACTCTGGGATTCGTTGCCAGAGAATGTGGTAAAGGCGGTTGGCTTAGTGGAGTTTAAAAAAGGTTTGGACGGCTTCCTAAAGGAAAAGTCCATAGACCATTATTAAATGGACTTGGGGAAAATCCACTATTTCTAGGATAAGCAGTATAAAATGTTTAGTACTTTTTTGGGATCTTGCCAGGTATTTGTGACCTGGATTGGCCACTGTTGGAAACAGGATGCTGGGCTCGATGGACCTTCGGTCTTTCCCAGTATGGCAATACTCATGTACTAATCCCAGTATTCGTCACTGTCATGTTCCAATAAAGGACTCGATTCTCTCTTTGGAAATCTTGTTTGATTGAAAGCTTTCTTTTCAGTCCCATATTTCATCAATAAATCATTTGTTGCTCTTAGAAGAATTACGTTGCTTAAATCCTACTGAGACTTTAAAACTTTACTGAATCCCCTTGTGATAAACTGGTTGGATTACTGTAATTCTCTTTAAGCAAGGACCCCATTTTATCAGCTAAAACCCTGTCAAGTTCCTCTATAATGGTGAAAGAACAGACCATATGACCCCTTTGATGACAGAAAATCATTGGCTTCCAACATGCTGTTTAAGATCTAGGTGTTGGCTCGCCATGCTTTTTATTCAGGGACCCCCGTGATGCCCATCTATTCCTATCTCTGTTACCCAGTTTGAACTTTACATTCTTCCCAGGCAAATTACTTAACTGTCCCATAGCATTGCTTTTCGTTATTTGGGACCCTCCTTTTGGAACTTACGTCTTCCAGATCTTCAATTAGAAAGTTCCTGTAGGAAACATAAAACTGGCTTTTTGCTCAAACTTTTCCCCAGGCAGCTTAAGTTTGTACTTTCTCGCTGATTGCTTTTTGTCAGGCAATATGAGCTAGTATTTCCTGCTGGCTGATTTTACAGTTTCTCTTTTTTCCTTCTTTTGATTGATGTATCCATCAGTTATGTGTTTGTTTTACTGGTGCTATATTTCGGCCATTCATTTCTCCCTCTTCCTTTCTGATTGATTTCTGTCTTCGTGTCCTCTGTTGAGATAATTATTGGCTCTGTACACCGGTGTGATGATCAACCGAACTGTAGTCTATCAAGTCTAAATAAATAAATAAGACCAACCAACAGCAACTCCCCCACGATAAGGACCCAGCATACCACAACCCTTCACCTAACACCCAACCCCCTTTCCTGGGACTTGCCCAGCAGGACAACCCCTAGATGTAGTACTGATAGGCTACTGCTAAGGGTCATAGTACTACTACTACTTAACATTTCTAGAGCGCTACTAGGGTTACGCAGCGCTGTACAGTTTAACAAAAAGGGCAGTCCCTGCTCAAAGGAGCTTACAATCTAAAGGACGAAATGTCAAGTTGGGGCAGTCAAGATTTCCTGAATAGAGGTATGGTGGTTAGGTGCTGAAGGCGACATTGAAGAGGTGGGCTTTGAGCAAGGAATTGAAGATGGGCAGGGAGGGGGCCTGGCGTATGGGCTCAGGGAGTTTATTCCAGGCGTGAGGTGAGGCAAGGCAGAAAGGGCGGAGCCTGCAGTTGGCGGTGGTGAAGAAGGGTACTGAAAGGAGGGATTTGTCTTGAGAGCAGAGGTTACGGGTAGGAGCGTAAGGGGAGATAAGGGTAGAGAGGTAATGAGGGGCTCCAGATCGAGTGTATTTGTAGGTTAGTAGGAGAAGCTTGAACTGTATGCGGTACCTAATCGGAAGCCAGTGCAGTGACTTGAGGAGAGGGGTATCACTTTGAACCCTAGAAGCTAGTGGGATGGGAGTGAAAGGGGACCACGCCCGCTCTGCTTGGAAAGACCTTGGTAAGTTCAAGAGGGTCAGGGGTTTGGAAAGAGGGTCAGATTGTGCTGGGGCAATGGGTTCTGCTTGGAGGGGGGATTCTTTTGAACGGGGCCTGATCGTGGGAGGGAGGGATCTTTTTAGGGGGTTGCAGATCGGGGGAGAGTGGGACTGACCAGAAAGGGATCAAATTGGATGGGATATGTACAGCGGGAGAGATATTCAGGGGGCAGATTGGGATGTGTCTCTTTATCTGTTTATAGGGTAGTGGTTGCACTACTGGAGCGGCAGCAGCGCGAAAGCGTTTAACGGGACCTCTTGAAGTGGTGTTAAAGTGCACTTTACTATATCAGTGGTTGCGATAGCTCGTATGTGGTTCTCTTTGACATGGTAGCTGTCAGTGCCGGCCATGACGTTTCGCCACTCGTAACCTGCTTGGATCCTGTTTCTATCTGGAATAAGCAGCTAGCATGAGATTTGTAGCGTGCTGGTTGATTTTAATGAGCTGTAGCCATTTACATGAGTTTGTACTAAATTGCTGTCTAATTCCTGTGCTAGCTAAGTTTGTGCAGTCTAGTAAACATCCCCCTCTGTTTCTCGTTCTTTTTTTGTTATGAATGCTTTCTCTCTCTGTAGTATGAGCTAGGCTTAAAAATTGGGTTTTTTTTTCTTCTTTATCTGTTTACTAGTATAAAAGGCCCGTTTCTTAACGCAATGAAAGGGGCGCTAGCAATGTAATGAGTTCCTGCCATTAATGTTTTCACGGTTGTATTCTGAATATAATTGTTGTTTACGTGTGTAAGATTTCTTTATATACAATATTTTTGGTGTAAACTGTGTTACAATGTGGTAAAAGTTTTCCTTGTTCAGGCCCTTCAATCAGTTTAACAATCACATCAGAAGAGCTCCTTACTCCTGAGAATGCAACGTACAGTTGCCCATGTGAGAGACTGAGAGTGACAGGCCCAGATGCACAAAACCTAACGAGCCCACAACATGCGTTTTAAACTGGTTCCAGCCAGTTTAAAACGCAAGTAGTTCACCCCGGGCATGCACTAAGGGCATTTTCCCTGCCACGGTAGCAGGCAACGAAAACGGAATGCAAATGTTTGAAAAGCTATTATAATGAGCTGCAGTACCGTTGCAGCCCATTATAATCAGATGCACTACCGTTTTTCCGATTCCCTTACCATAGGAACCCTAACGAGATGTCTGACCTCTTGTTAGGGCTCCTGTGAGGGAATCGGAAAGGAAAAGGGCCCCCAAAAAAGGTAAAAAAGAAAAAAAAAAAGCAGGGAGCGCAGGTGAGGGGCGTCCTTTAAGGACGTACTCTCCCTGCGCTTCTGAGAGACGTCTTTTTTTTTTTTTTTTGCAGTTTTTTGTTCAGCCGGCGCTCGTGTTTTTTTTCCCCCTTCTTGAGAGTCTTCGCCGCGCCACTTACCCCTCCACAGCGAAATGTTTCTATTTTCCTGGTTGCCGGAGAATCGGGACGTCCCTTTAAATTAGGCTCCTCTTCCTGGTCTCTTCAGCCAATCAGAGCGCTTTTCGCTGACAACAGCCAGCTAAGCCCGCTTTGATTGGCTGAAGAGACCAGGAAGAGGAGCCTAATCTAAAGGGACGTCCCGATTCTCCGACTCAGGTACCGAAGGACTAGAGAATGCAAGTGAGCTACAACGAGTAGCTCATTTGCATTCCCTATCGTTGATGCATTCCCGTTCCCTACCGATTCGCTATGGAATCGGTAGGGAACGGGAATTACCAATGTCTTTCATGCATCTGGGCCACAGTGTGTTTTACAGACAGTAAGAGAGAGATACACAGAGTGTGTGTGTGTGTGTGTGTGTGTGTGTGTGTCTGATGTCTGTGTGATGTGTGATGTGTGTGAGTGACAAAGTGATTAAATGTTTGTCTTCCCTTCCGTTCTGTGCACTTGCCTCCACTGATGTTCGTACCTCCCTGTTTATGATCGTTTGTTAGAGATTCAATCCACTCCACTTCCCTCCTCCAAGTTCCGTTCTGTCTGATTGGTTCTTCGTTCCTGTGACATCGCGTTTGTTTGCTTGGCAACCATGCAGCATTCCGTTTCCTCGACGTGAGGGCGGGGACAGTGAGAGCCAATGAAACGCTGGACTACAGACTTACAAACCCTACACTGCCACAGTGCCACCGAGTCAGCTTCAGAATGTTGGAGGTGCTTTTTATTATATAGGATGCATGTGTATTTCAGTGGGGTGAAGGAGTAGCCTAGTGGTTAGTGCAGTGGACCTTTATCCTGGGGAACTGGCTTCAAATCCCACTGCAGCTCCTTCTGACTCTGGGAAGTCACTTAACCCCCCTTTGCCCCATGTAAGCTGCATTGAGCCTGCCATGAGTGGGAACGTGCAGGGTACAAAACGTAACAAAAAAATATATACTATGTAAACTACTTTGAATGAAGTTGCAAAAACCACAGAAAGTCTAAAATTGGGACGTACAGATGACCCTTAGTGGTCTGTGGTGTTCCTGGTGAGGAGTACGAGCACATTACAAATGTATGAAGAAAAGCTTTGTATTATTTTTTGAATAGTTGATTATATAATTCTTGTTCTCTATGGGAATCCTTAAATATATTTCCTTCCAAAGGTGGCTTATATATTTTTCCTTGTTGTCTTTTTAGTTTATAATCATTGTCAAGGGGCTGTGGGTAAATATTTGTAGGGATCTTTCTTGTATATGGCTCCATGGGTGGTGCCTGTGTCATGAGTCCTTTTAATTAGCATGCACATAGGTAAATTAATTCCTGTTTGATGAACGTATTAATGGTGATTCATCATTGGGTGAACATGCCATCTAATGTACCGTGCACTGAATAAACCCTGCGTTGCCTATAAAGTTCATGCATTTGTATTGCAATTTTTTAATGTAGGGAAATGGGACTTGATATACCACCTTCCTGAGTTTTTTGCAACTACATTCAAAGCGGTTTACATATATTCAGGTACTTATTTTGTACCAGGGGCAATGGAGGGTTAAGTGACTTGCCCAGAGTCACAAGGAGCTGCAGTGGGAATTGAACCCAGTTCCCCAGGATCAAAGTCCACTGCACTAACCACTAGGCTACTCCTCCACTCATTCCACCAATAAGAGCCAACCTCATCAGTGATGTCACAATGGCTTGATTGCCCGATACTTGGCTCATTTCTGATATTGTGATGTCATAAGGGAAAGGGGGAAAGGGAAATGGGACTTGATATACCGCCTTTCTGAGATTTTTGCAACTACATTCAAAGCGGTTTACATATATTCAGGTACTTATTTTGTACCAGGGGCAATGGAGGGTTAAGTGACTTGCCCAGAGTCACAAGGAGCTGCAGTGGGAATGGAATTCAGTTCCCCAGGATCAAAGTCCACTGCACTAACCACTAGGCTACTCCTCCACTCATTCCACCAATAAGAGCCAACCTCACCAGTGATGTCACAGTGGCTTGATTGTCCATAATTTGCTCACTTCTGATATTGTGATGTCATAAGGGAAAGGGGGAAAGAGAAATGGGACTTGATATACTGCCTTTCTGAGGTTTTTGCAACTACATTCAAAGTGGTTTACATGGTATATACAAGTACTTATTTGTACCTGGGGCAATGGAGGGTTAAGTGACTTGCCCAGAGTCACAAGGAGATGCAGTGGGAATTGAATCCAGTTCCCCAGGATCAAAGTCCACTGCACTAACCACTAGGCTACTCCTCCACTCCAATGTATGTTAACAATTTTTTTGGACTCTTAATATGCACAGTAAGGGGACCTGGAGGTGGGTGCTATCTACATGCCTCAAAGGCACCATTAAATTGATAGTTAGGAGCTAAGGTAGCACCTAAGTTCCATAGCGCCTAACTGCAAGGGGGGCATACATGTGGGCGGGGCATGAACATGTCTCGAAGTTACATGTATAGAGTATAGAATGCTATAAATTATTCACATCACTAGGTACAGCTAGACACGTCAACTTACGCCATAAGAGGACACATCTACACATGGCTGGACCAGTGCCAGCCTTATGCTGATATTCTGTAACAGAATCTTGGTACCAATATGCTTTTTCAGAATTGGTGCTAAACGCGTAATGTTGAAGTATCTTAGACTTGAGGCATTAGTTTATAGCCTTGTCCTGTAAGTTCTCTCAGTTTTAGCTTGCACGAGAGCGCCTTAATGCGCACGTCAAAGTTGATTGCACAGACACCAATCAAAGAGGAAAATTAGAAAAACAAAAAAGCTGTGATTTCAGGAGTCACGCAATTAGACCTTTTGAAATAACCTCAGACTGGCAGCAAGCACTGCTTTGGTTCCTCTAACTGGTGTCCAGTCACCATGGAGTCTGGGAAGGAGATGATAGGGTGAGGAGCTGACCAAGTGTTACAGCTGTCAAGGGTGAGGAGCTGACCAAGTGTTACAGCTGTCAAGGTAAAAGTATTGTTCCAACTGGCTAGCTCTAATTGCGATGCTCCGCCCTGTTATTACATTAACCCCCAAATTCTGTAAAAGTCACTCTAAATTGTTCATGCAGTTTAATTGAATAAGGAGTTAATTAGCACCAATAATTGGCTTCTTAACAAGCAATTATTGGCACTAATTAGATTTAATTTGAATTTACACATGTAAATTTAGGCGTGGGTTCCGCACCTAAATTTTACGCGCCAGTTTAAAAAGGGGTCGCGTAAATAGGAGGGTGACGGATGGAACGGGAGCATTTCTAACATTTACGCATGTTGTTCTAGAATGAGAGAGGACAGGTTTCAGTTGGTGCAAATTGCCACGCGTAAAGTTAGCTGTGACTCCCGGGTATGAGCGCTATTCTATAAATCATTCCTAACTTTAAGCGTATATAGAATTCACCCCTAAGTACGGTAGTAATTGATTCTGCTCCTTGAGGGGTAAAGGTTTAACTGGTATACTGTACTGACAAATATAGATGGAAGCAAATCTAGGGTCCCTTTTACTAAGCTGCGTAAGCGTCTACGTGCGCCCAATGCGCGTAAAAATGAACTTACCACCCAAAAACCGTGTGCCTCTTGTGGTAATTTCATTTTTGGTACGCGTCCGCTATGCGCGTCTGAAAAACATATTTTATTTTCAGATGCGCGTAGCGGACGCATGCAGGTTGTTACTGTGCAGATTCTTTACCGCTAGGTCTAAGGCTGGCGGTAAGATCAGACACCCAAAATGGGCGTGCGGCAATTTTGATTTTGCCGCACATCCATTTTCGGCAAAAAAAGCGCCATTTTTTGTACATGTGCTTAAAAATATTTCTGCGCGCGCCCAAAACCCGCGCTTACACTACCGCAAGCCACTTTTTACCATGGCTTAGTAAAAGGACCCCCTATCGTTTGAAAGGTTTTCTGAAGTGGTCTTAATATCAAACAGCTGAAAAGCTGCCTTCAGTGTAATTGATATATAATGAGATTAAATGGTGTGTCACAAGTTCGTAGAGTTAAACCTAAGGAAAACGAATCTGTGTTTTAATCATTTGAAGAGTTAGCACAGAACAGAGTTTGAGAATCCACTTATGGATTTGTGTCGACTTGCAGCCATTCATCACTGATTTGATGTGGTGCATAAAAATTAAGCAAAGGGAAGGTTTCTTCTTTATAAAGACTGGCCTCAAGATATGTTAAATTCAGAATTAAGGGCGCCGTGAAAACATAATCATTGTTTTCAGCCAGTTAAATCTTGCTGTAGATGGCTTTGCTGAATATCTGCATTGGCCTGTTTACTGACTAGTCTTAATATGATAAATCAAGTCAGTGGACTCAAATGACTTACAATCTCATACCAAAAGGAGGGGGCTTTATAGACCCATCTACTCAATGCAACATTTGCCTACACCATCAATTAGTAATGTGGAGGGGCATAATCGAACGGCTCCAGCCATCTATATGGGCGGCCATCTATATGGCCGGCGCCACAAACAGCGGTCCCGAACCATATTATCGAAAAAGATGGCCGGCCATCTTTCGTTTCGATAATACGGTTGGGGCCGGCCAAATGTCAGAGATGGCCGGCATCGATTTTCGCCGATAATGGAAACTCATGGCGGCCATCTCAAACCTGGCCAAATCCAAAGCATTTGGTCGTGGGAGGGGCCAGCATTTGTAGTGCACTGGTCCCCCTGACATGCCAGGACACCAACCAGGCACCCTAAGGGGCACTGCAGTGGACTTCAAAAATTGCTCCCAGGTGCATACCTCCCTTACCTTGTGTGCTGAGCTCCCCAAATCCCCCCCAAAACCCACTCCCCACAACTGTACACCACTACCATATCCCTTAGGGGTGAAGGGGGGCACCTACATGTGGGTACAGTGGGTTTGGGGGGGGTGGAGGGCTCCCATTTACCACCACAAGTGTAACAGATAGGGGGGGATGGGCCTGGGTCCACCTGCCTGAAGTGCACTGCACCCACAAAAAACTGCTCCAGGGACCTACATACTGCTATCAGGGAGCTGGGTATGACATTTCAGGCTGGCATAGAGGCTGGCAAAAAAGTTGGGGGTTTTTTGGGTGGGAGGGGGTTGGTGACCACTAGGGGAGTAAGGGGAGTTGATCTCCGATTCCTTCTGGTGGTCATCTGGTCAATTGGGGCACTTTTTTGAGACTTGGTCCTAAAATTAAATGGATCCAGTGAAGCCTGCGAAATGCTAGTCAGAGCTGGCCTTTTTTCCATTATCAGCTGAAGCCGGCCATGTCTTAACAATGCTCCCGTCCCGCCTTCTATACCCTGTGGAAGTGCCCCCTTTAACTTTGGCCGGCTCTGCGACGAAAAGCAGTTGGAGCCGGCCTAAATCGGCTTTCAATTATACCGATTTTGCCGGCTTCAAGAGATGGCCGGCCATCTCCCGATTTGTGTCGGAAGATGGACGGTGATCTCCTTCGAAAATAAGCAGGATAGTGTCTTCCCTTTTATATTTTATAATACTGAAATTCTTTACGTTTTCAATAATCTTCATTCACTAACGGACCTCAGTAGCTCAATGTGTAGAATGGCAGCAATTCATTTGTCAAGAGACAAGAGCTCTAAACCCTTAAAGCGCCATTGGCTCCTCATCGGTCCCTCCATCAACCTTCCCCAAAACATATTTTTTAATTCACAATATAATGAAAAGTTAAAACTTAGCTTTCAACGGTAGCTTGACGGCCAATTACTGTTAGTAGTGACAAAAACCGACATGTGGCATGTTTTGCAGTTGCTGCGTCAGGGTCAAGTCTACTGTAAGCAAGGGAAAAACATGCTACATTAGAATACTAGACATTATTTCAATTCAACCAATTGTCTAAATGTTAACTTACTGTTAGGAACGCCATCATCAATTCATTAATATTAAAATTGTGTCAGTGTTCCTGAGTGTTAAATAGTCCTGCCTACGATTCCCACCAATCACATCTCATCCGTCTCGTCCTATCAGTGCTTTATCATCCTCTATGTCAGAGTAGGGAACCCCAATCCAATTGGCTGTTTAGCCCATGGGGGATTACCGTGTCAAGAGTAAATATCCACCGCTGCTCTTTAAAATTAAGACGTTTTGCAGTATCACCACCCATACTTCCTGCCTCCACTGTATCAATAATTCGCCATTGTAAATCTGATGTCTCATGTGATTTATCCACCCAATGTTGTACTAGCGGGGCCGGTAAGGTGGGTGTATGAATGCGGGACTTATGCTCAGATAGTCTGTATTTTATCAGGCGTGATGATCTACCCACATAAATTAAGTCATCTGTCATATCATCAATCTGTCACTTTCCACTGCGACTGTCTCTGATGCCTTTAAGCATGCCGTAGTCACCCCGCTCCTCAAAAAACCTTCTCTGGATCCTACCTCTCCTTCCAACTATCTCCCCATCTCCCTCCTTCCCTTTCTTATCCAAGTTACTAGAACGTGATGTCCACCGTCGCTGCCTCGACTTTCTTTCTTCTTGATCCGCTCCAATCTGGCTCTCGTCCCCTTCATTCAACTGAAACAGCACTTACTAAAGTCTCCAATGATCTATTCCTGGCAAAATCCAAAGGGCTCTATTCTATCCTCCTCCTTCTCGATCTTTCTGCTGCTTTTGATACTCTTGATCACAGCCTACTCCTTGACACGCTGTCCTCACTTGGATTTCGGAATTCTGCTCTCTCCTGGTTCTCTTCTTATCTCTCACAGCGTACTTTTAGTGTATACTCTGGTGGTTCCTCCTCTTCCTCTATCCCGCTGTCAGTGGGTGTACCTCAAGGATCTGTTCTAGGACCTCTCCTTTTTTCCATCTATACCTCCTCCCTTGGTGCTTTGATCTCATCACACGGCTTTCAGTATCACCTTTACACTGATGACTCCCAGATCTACCTCTCCACACCAGTAATCTCGGCAGAAATCCAATCCAAGGTATCTGCCTGCCTCTCTGACATTGCTGCATGGATGTTTCACCACCATCTGAAACTCAATATATCCAAAACTGAACTCCTTATCTTCCCTCCTGAACCAACCTCTCCCCTTCCCCCATTCTCTATTTCTGTCGACAACACGCTCATTCTTCCTGTCTCGTCTGCTCACAACCTTGGGGTCATCTTCAACTCCTCCCTCTCCTTCTCTGCCCATATTCAACAGATTGCTAAAACCTGTCGTTTCTTCCTTTATAACATCGCCAGAATTTGACCTTTCCTTTCTGAACATGCTATCAGAACCCTCATCCACACTCTCATCACCTCTCGCTTAGACTACTGCAACTTGCTTCTCACAGGCCTTCCGCTCAGCCATCTCTCTCCTCTTCAATCTGTTCAAAACTCTGCCGCACAACTAATATTTCGCCAAAGTCATTATGCCCATATCAGCCCTCTCCTGAAATCGCTTCACTGGCTCCCTATCCATTTGTGTATACAATTCAAACTCCTCTTATTGACCTATAAGTGCATTCACTCTGCAGCCCCTCACTACCTCTCCACCCTCATCTCTCCCTACACTCCTTCCCTAGAACTCCGTTCACTAGGCAAATCTCTCCTAGTTGCACCCTTCTCCATCGCTAACTCCAGACGCCGCTCCTTCTATCTCGCCACACCTTATGCCTGGAATAGGCTTCCTGAGCCATAAGCTCTTTTGAGCAGGGACTGTCTTTCTTCATGTTCACTTGTAAAGCACTGCGTACGACTGGTAGCTCTATAGAAGTGATTTATAGTAGTAGTAGTATGGGTGCAAAATGGCATATACAACATTCTCAGACTCACATGTAGTGTTTATTCGACTCAGTATTGTTTTATCCTTACGTGGGGCAGTCCAACTAGGACCAGTAATGACTGACGTGCACCACTGACAGTGCAAAAGACAAAACAGGAAAAATCCTCTACGACGGCGAAACAGAGCAGGCAAAAGTAGAGGCTGACCAAAGACGAGTCACCACTGGAGATATGAATCCAACAGTCTCTATTATAATAAATAACTAAAGGACCCGACACGGGCCGTGTTTCGATGCACACAAGAGTCTACATCAGGGGTCAAACAGTAAACTCCAAGTGTAGGCACAGGACCGCAGTACTGTTCGAGTTTAAAACTGTAGACGTTACCCAAACGCTTGTACATTCAAAGCAAATGGACAAACTTCTTTCAACGACTGTGGGAGCAAAATAAAATCGCTTTAAACTTGAACAGTGCTGCGGTGCCTACACTTGGAGTTTACTGTTTGACCTCTGATGTAGACTCTTGTGTGCATCGAAACACGGCCCGTGTCGGGTCCTTTAGTTATTTATTATAATAGAGACTGTTGGATTCATATCTCCAGTGGTGACTCGTCTTTGGTCAGCCTCTACTTTTGCCTCCACTGACAGAGCACACATGTTGTCTGGCCACACAAGTGAGATGGAACGTTATGGTCTAAATGACAGGATATCACCAATGGTTCTGCCCCTACGATAGGCTACTATCGGATGTTCTTGAAAGCATGAATGTGTAGTCTTAATATGAAGCAAACGGCATTACAGGCCCTTGTGCCCAGATTCAATGCTGGCTGCATTTCTGTACGGTTGAAAAATTATAATGGGTGGTGGGCACATTTTTTTCTGACAGTTGATAGTTATTAGATCTTGAAGCTTGTAGGAAGCAAAAGGAGAAAGGACTGAACGTAGGCCTGACTAAATAACCCGCATCATAGAGCCTGAAAATCCAATGAAAAATCTGATAAGGGAAGCGTGAGAAATTTGAGGTGGCCCTGAATACTTTAATTCTTCAGTATGGTGCTGTATCCATTCCACCTGCAGTGATTTTATTTATTTATTTATTACATTTGTACCCCGCGCTTTCTCACACACAGCAGGTTCAATGCGGCTTACGTAGTAAATAGAATTGTAAGTATTGTAAGGAGAATATTACAAACTGAAATAAACATAGTAATAGGTTTTAAGAAGATGTGAATTGAACATGGAAAGGTAAACAAGGCAAGATAGGCAAAAGGAAAGAGATCGGGAGGGGTATGGTGTAGGGAAGATGGAGACGAGAAGACTGGCGGATGAGCATAAGGAGTTTGGGAGACATGGTTTAAGGTATAATCATCTTCAGAGCAGGAGTTGTGTGGGTGGGCTTATAAGGTTAAGTTGGGTCGTTAGGTAAAAGCATGTGTGTCCTGGGGGGGTGAAGCCTACGTGATCTTTGTTTACATTTCTTGTTTGTGGCTTACACTAACGTTTTTTTCCTCCTTCTTTTTTTCTTTTTTTAGCCCAAAGTTACTTTGAAAGAATTGGAGCAGTTTAACACAGACATGCAAAAATTACTGGAGCCGCTCGAAGCCGAAATAGAGCAAGGAGTGAATCTAACTGAGGAAGACTTTGACAAAGATTTGGTAAATTGGTTCTGATAGGAAATGGGGAAAACGCTGTGGGGTTGATATTCAACGGGGTCTTCCGTTCCCAAATGTCAAGCAGCAGTTGCCCAATATCAACCACTACGACTTAGCCTTTCTATAGCGCTACTGTCGCTTTAAGATTGTGGGCTGAGGGAGGGGGCAGAAATGCGGATTGCTGCAACTGGTCTCGTCAACCCGCCGTCACCGTTTGCTACCTTTGCTGGCGGGGGACCCAAACCCCCGCCAGCCGAAGTCTTCTTTCTTCGTTTTGTTTCAGAGTCTGACATGGTTGCAGTGGGTGGGCAGGGGGCGGCAGTGAAAATCCATGGGGGGGTGGTGGTTAGATCCTGGGGGGGGCAGCCCTGGATGGAGGACTCCCGCTGAGCTTAGAGGGAACAGTACTCACAATGGTTTTGTGCACCTTAACCATATTCAGGTTTTGAATATCAACCCATTCCTGATTCCTGATTTAGTCCTGTTCAAATTACCTGTTTATATTTTCAATATGACAGAGGCAGTTGGCATCTTGTACACTGACAAAGAAAACTGTGGTTCTCAAAAGCTCAGGCCTCAATAAACTGGTTAGTCTATAGGGTACCATTTTTGTTATACCAGAACAACATGGCCACACCTCTGAAAGTTTTTGCTTTCACTATGTGGCACCACCCAGTGCCGTAGCGAGGGCGGCTGACACCCGGGGCGGGTTGCCACTGCGCACCCCCCCCCCCCCCGGGTGCTTACCACTACCATAGAAAACGGAGCAGGCGGGCAGGAGGGCCATTCCGTCCGGAGTGCACGTCGCTGGGAGCTGTGTCGGCTCCACTGGTTCCCTGCTGTCTCTGCCCCGGAACAGGAAGTAACCTGTTCCGGGGCAGAAAGAGCAGGGAACCAGCGGAGCCGACACCCCCCCCCCCCCCCCAGCGACGTGCACCCGGGGCAGACCGCCCCCCGCCCCCCCCCCCCCTTCCTACGCCACTGGCACCACCCTGGCTGTGTGTTTTTGTGAATGAGCCATAGTAGGGTGAGTCAATGACTAGGCTTATGCCACATGAACGAGAGCTTGGAGCGGATTCAAAATCAACGTCATCCCCTAATCGCTGCAGCTTTAGCTGACAATCAGAATCCCCCATAATGATATGTGATCCCATTGTATCTGCCATTTTCAGGACACAGACTGTAGAAGTCTCCCAGCACCAGCCCCGTGTCATTAGAGAATGACACGGGGACAAAGTTTGTCCCTGTCCCCACCCAGTTCCCATTGGTTCTGTCTCCATCCCCACTCCATCCCCGCGGTTCTGTCTCCGTCCCCACCCTGTCCCTGCAGGTTCTGTCTGTCCCCGCCCCACCCCCGCAGGCTCTGTCCTCCTGTAGAAGCCTTGAACACTTATAATTTTATATTTCTCTTTTAATTAAAGTATAAAAAGGAACAATACGCTGTGCAACCGTTGATTATAAATCACAAATAGAAAACAATAATAGCAACAATAATAACCCTCCCACCACCACCCTCTACCTTTTCAACAATAGCTTACTTATACTACCCCAACAAATCCTGATCCACCTTATTAAAATGTCCAGGGGTACAAAATATAACCCACAGTGGAGGAGAAATATGCCCTGTTATGATTGTTTAATCTGTGGATAAATAAGAAATCATCAACAATTTCAGGATTCAGTCTAGCTCTCCTGTCTTCCACAGTCCTTCCTGCAATCAAAGATGTCTTCTTAGAAGATGTACTGGTAGCAGGAATGTACAGGATCCCCCATGCAAATTTTGCCAGTTGTGGCCAGCATGTTGGCTTGTTTTTCCAAAAAATCAAAATATCGTTGTCCGTATCACTCAAACATAAATCACAGTCCATGTTTGTGCAGCGCTGCGTACGCCTTGTAGCGCTATAGAAATGCTAAATAGTAGTAGTAGTAGTAGTAGTTCATTAAAAGGCTTCAGAGTAGAAAATGGCACGGGAACAAAGCTTGTCCCCATCCCCACGGCATCTGTCCCTGCTCCATCCCTGCAATCTCTGCCCCCGACCCATCCCCACGGGCTCTTTCCCCGTCCCCGCAGTTACTGTGGATCCCCGTCCCCTTCTCTAGATGCCGTACGCTCATTTTCTTCCACTGTACATGGCCACCAGTTGGAGAAGAACTTAGTTTGCCCTGTTATTCTCTTGAACAGAGAGAAGACCATGAGGGTGCTGTGAAAGAGCTTTTGCAGAGAGCAGATGCTCTTCAACAGAGGATCAGCGATGGTGGAAAACGAGAAGAAATAAGGGCAAAGCAGCATTTGTTGCAGACTAAGCACAATGCCCTCAAGGTAAAGCTCCTCTCTGGAGGAACATCCTGTTCTTACCGTTGTGCATGGGAGAAGGAGCATCTCTCAGTGGATCAAAATGTATTCAGGATAAATGCAAAAAGATTTATGATTTTTTTCAATAGGTTGAGGCTATAAATAATGCTGTTTGGGGGTTCGGTGTCTTGTTGCTTCTATTTTATACAAATTTAAAATAAAGAATTGGTATTGGTGTTATTGAAACAGAGCATCGTGGGCTGAAGCAAGAAGATAGTTAGGCTGTTGCATACAAAGCTTCCCCAGCCTCAGAAACATATTTATTACTCCAAGCGGCTGTTAGTCTGGACTTCAGCCCTTGGACCTAGGCTGAGGCCTAGTATAGCTTTTAGGCCAAGGCCTAGGATGGACCGAACAGGTACTATACACGACCCCAGCTACCAATCCCTGCACACACACACACGCAACCAATCTTACACTTCCAGAAAGGGGAAGATAGGGCATTCAGGCGGGCCTCACGGCCTATCTGGAACCGACACACTCAGAACTCAAGCATGCGGGCCTCACGGCCTACCTGGAACCGAGTCATACTTAGGGAGGGGAGAAAGAGACTAAGCGAGGTGTCCCCCTCCGGGGACCGGAGCACCAGCAACACCCTCGGTGCTGGCAGTCAAGGAGAAAGGGTAGCGTACACAGGAACAAAACAGGGAAGGGGCAGTGCTCAATAAACAGGAGGCAGTACAGTAAAGGAAGTACTGGAACAGTCACCAAGGGAAGACTGCATTAAACAGATAACTGCCAGAGGCAGAGAAGCTCTGCAGACAAAGGATAAAACCCAGCTCAGCACACAAGACAGCAACCTGAGGCAGGGAATACTGCAGACAAAAGGGAAGCAGAGAAGCTCTGCAGACAAAGAGTTAAACCCAGCTCAGCACACAAACAGAAAGCTGAGGCAGGGAATACTGCAGACAACTGGTTACAGGAGCACAAAGAAAAACAAACAAACAACCCCTACAGAGAGAATCAAGGCACAGGACCTGACAGAAACAAACATAGCAGGAAGGGAACTCTGAAGGAAGGGCAGCAAACAAGAAACTGGAACAGAACAGAAGTAACTCAGCACCGGAGCTAAACAGAGATCCCCAGGTGTAGGGAGAGGCAGTGGCGTAGCCAAGGGTGGGCTGGGGTGGGCCGGTGAAAATCTGCTATTTAAAAGGTATACGGGGGACAAGGGATGTTTGAAAGACCATATGGCATGCAGGCAAGAGAGGGAGAAACTAAATCACTTGTAGGACAAGGCGGAGTGCTGCCCACCCACCTTGGGTCCAGGCCCACCCAAAGATGGGTGTCTGGCTACGCCCCTGGGGAGAGGGGTAATTAGACACACACAGACAGAGCAAACAGAAACTGCAGCCAGGAGAGGAGAAACAACTCCACACAAGCACAGAGCTAACAGCTCACACAGAGCAGATTTGGAGTAAAAGGCCAAAGCAGGGGTCGACGGGAGGGGCGAGCGTAAGTAGACAGACTGACATCAGCTCAGCCCCTGACGGACCAATCAGGAGCGGTTTCAAGCATTCCCCTGTCTGACTGGCAGGATTCTAACGGAATCATAACAGCAGCTCATCTGCCACTGACATTTACCTGACATAAAAGACGGCCTCCTTCATTACATTCCCTAAAGGTGTTGATTGCCTCGTTCCCACCGTCTTTTGTAGAAAAATACCAGCTGATTAGACAGATACATTTCCACTCTTGATTCCCTATTTAACTTCTGGAAATAGCAAACACGATGATCCAGCTGAACCTTATAATCTATTGCCGCACTCTCTTTCGGTGATGGTTCATTTTGGGCTAGTGGGACACGCTTCCTAGTCCGGTGGCTTCATCGGCATGCTCTGGAAAATACGTAGGATTAGGTGGCTGAGTGGCATCTGGTGGCATCAGCTTTTCCCGCCGGGGTGTCAGATTCGAAGTTGTCCCATGCGCAGACTGCACCGAGAGGCATGTAGGCATCCAGAAGGTGCCCGATCGATGCCATTTTCATAAAGTGGGTGCCCACGTTCCTATAGAATACATGTTGGCATATAAAGACCTGCTCGGTCCATCCAGTTGCCCAACAAGGCGGCACCGGCTAGAGTTGAATCCGTCACTCTGCACAGGTTCCACTTCGACTTGATCTCTGTCTGTCCCTGTCAGTTTTGGGGCACAGACCGTAGAAGCCTGCCTGGCACCAGTCCTACTTTTCCTAGGGTTACCATTTTTTTGTCCTCATAAAAAGAGGACACTCGCGAGGCTGCTTCAACTCTTGGCGGCCATTTTGAAACGCCGAGAGCCGGATTCACAGTATGCAGGGCAGCTAGCAGCAGCGCTCCGGGCAGGAAAAAGGGGGCTCTTTCCTGCCCCGAAGACGAAGAGGTACCTCTAGACCACCAGGGATAGTAGAGTAGGGGAGAGGAGTCCGGCGCCCGCCAGCCAGCTCGTTTGTCCAGAAATCTGGACAAATGGGCAGGCTGGCCAAATCCGTCCGGACGCCCGGACATGTCCTCAAAAAGAGGACATGTCCGGGTAAATCCGGACGTATGGTAACCCTAACTTTCCCCAACTACTGGAGTTGCCGTCGAAGCCCATTCCAGCCTTCATCCTGAACTGGTTTTGCCATTTACCAGACCCAGACCATAGAAGTCTGACCGGCATTAGTCCCTGCTTCCCAACCTCTGAAGCTGCTGTCAAAGCTCACTCCAGTTATGAGGCCGTGTAAGTTTTGCTTGAATTGGATTCTATCCTTAAATAACCTCATAACAGAATATACCTGTGTGCATGTTTGCACAGTCACAAGGCTTACACCTGTCATAGCTATGTTCTAGTGATACACATGCAACTTACAGTACTCTGTAAGTTACGCATGTAAATGTATGTCACACTTATGTTCTGCCCACTTGTAAGCTGCGCTATCACAGCATAGTTAACAGAATAGGGTTTGTGTGCATGTCTGTGCAAAAATGCTAGTAATCTAAACATTTACACGCGTAACTGCCGTTCAAATATTAGTGCCCAGTTTATAGAATTAATCCCAAGTGTGCAAATAGCAATACTGCTAGATTAATTAATAAATACATACAGCTAGCAGAAATGCAACCATAATTCCATTTACCCAACTTTGGAGTGTAGTTATCATCGTGGGCTACAGTTACACAGTAAATGACAGCAGAAAAAGACCTGAACAGTCCATCCAGTCTGCCCAACAATATAAATTCATTTTACATGGTATGTGATACTTTATACCCGAGTTTGATTTGTCCTTGCCTTTCTCAGGGCACAGACCGTAGAAGTCTGCCCAACACTGTTCTTGTACTAAGTTCTGAAGCTAGCGTCGAATCACCTTAAAATTTACACTCTAGCTCAGTTACGATCAGGGCGTAGACTAGAAATCTGCCCAGCACCGGTTTTGCTTCCCAATTACCAGCGTTGCCACCCAATCTCCGCTAAGATTCCGTAGATCCATTCCTTCTAAACAGTATTTCTTTGTGTTTATCCCACGCATGTTTGAATTCCTTTACCGTTTTCATCTCCACCACCTCCCGCGGGAGGGCATTCCAAGCATCCACCACCCTTTCTGTGAAAAAATACATTACTCCTGAGTCTGCCCCCCCTTCAACCTCAATTCATGTCCTCTAGTTCTACCACCTTCCCGTCTCCGGAAAAGATTTGTTTGCGGTTGAGACCTGTTATTTACCACAGGTCCCGTTTTATGCAATGAGACCTGGTTACTAATAACTAGAGTTCACAGTAAAATAATCCATTTTAATGGCAGCCCACATTGATACTTTCCCCGTTGTCATGAAGAGATATATGGCTAAGATGCTAAGCTTAGCTCAAATCAAGACTGAAATCTTAGGCTTCTGCCAGTCTGCGGAGTGCTTCCCCCTCATACGCCTGCTCAAATATCCATCCATTATCGAGAAATAATGTCTACTGGATGGTCTGCTGAGCATGCCGGTGAAGAGATATTGTTAGCTGTCCACTCAACTCACCGTTCTAAGATACAAAGTCTAATCCCTGAACTGTCTAGCACACCCACGTCTCTGATGAATGTGGCATTCCATTATCCATGACGAAAGAGGTTTTGAACTTTGTAGGGTTGCACGGAGAACGCTATGACACAGCTTAACATTCTTGTTAGCCTGACTCGGTGTCTACCACCATCCTCTTGCAGATTACTTATTAGTAATCATTTCCAGTGGAATTTAAGATCAAAGAAGGAGCCGCTAATCCTTTTTCTAATGGCTTTTGTCTGGCAAATTGAAATTTATTTGACTTTTCGTAAGCATCGTGTATGTAAATCATAATACACACTACAATGAAAACAGGGGACGCGTTATTTAGAACTCCGATGTTCCCTTTAATTATGATAAAATGACATTTAAATTTCTGCTATTGACTAGGTCTTTGCTGGCTGCGCAAACAAAAGGGAGAGCGATTGATTTTCCTTTTGCTGACTCAATAAATGCATTCAACCTTGACAGATAAAATTCAATACACTATTGAACTGTTAAAGTATATTCAAATAGGCAGACGTATAGGAAGGGTGATATTTTTAGTTTCTTTGATGCATTGGGTTTTTCTTTTTTTTTTTACAAAATATTGGACAATATACAATATAGGGCTGCGATGTTCTTTTCCCTTTTTTATGTGGCTGTCTGAATGTGTCTATTTTAGGACAGAGAAGAAAATAATCTTTGAAATAGAATATACTCAGCAAGACAGTGCCTTGAAATTATTCCCTTCTGAACACAGAGTTGCTTTCACCTCTGCAAATGTAGACTTATGAATAGCTAATCAGAAGAGAAGCAACCTCGGGAATATAATTATGCAAACTTTTTTTTTTTACATTGCAATTATACCTTTCCTCAAAAATTGCCATGTGACGAATGCAATTTTTCACAATATAAACCTGTTTTCAGCAACTTCCCATAAAGCAGTAATGCTGATCAGAATAGTTTAGGGAAGGGGGGGGGGGGGGTTGTGGCCAGTTAGAATTTGGAAGTTCCGTTGTGTAGGTTCAATGGGATCCTATAATATCCTATATAATAATTCTCGCCTCCAACATTCTGACTTGCCTGGGACCGTGGCTCATTCCGAGTTGGTCTGCTAGGCTCCGTAGATCAGGCTGACATCACCGTAGCCATTATGATGTCAACTTCAGAACCCGGGGGGAAAAAAAACATGCCTCACAGCTGATCCATGTCCAGAGGAGGCTGCAGAGGGGGCAGGGGTCACTGGACATGGGTGGCTGGAGGGGGGGGCAGGGGAGAGAGGAGGGTCGCTGGACATGGGTGGCTGCAGTGGGCGCAGGGGGAGAGGAGGGTCGCTGGACATGGGTGGCTGCAGTGGGCGCAGAGGGAGAGGAGGGTCGCTGGACATGGGTGGCTGCAGTGGGCGCAGGGGGAGAGGAGGGTCGCTGGACATGGGTGGCTGCAGTGGGCAAGGGGGAGAGGAGGGTCGCTGGACATGGGTGGCTGGAGGGGGGGCAGGGGAGAGAGGAGGGTCGCTGGACATGGGTGGCTGCAGTGGGCGCAGGGGGAGAGGAGGGTCGCTGGTCATGGGTGGCTGGAGGGGGGGCAGGGGAGAGAGGAGGGTCGCTGGACATGGGTGGCTGCAGTGGGCGCAGGGGGAGAGGAGGGTCGCTGGACATGGGTGGCTGCAGTGGGCGCAGGGGGAGAGGAGGGTCGCTGGACATGGGTGGCTGCAGGGGAAGAGGAGAGGAGGGTCGCTGGACATGTGTGGCTGCAGGGGAGCCGAGGAAAACTTTGCTAGCGCCCGTTTCATTTGTGTCAGAAACGGACCTTTTTTACTAGTAGTATAATATATTTTACATAAACTACCTCTGGCGAATGCAATAAAGGTTAGCACCTCAATGGCAATAGGTCGATGTAAACTCTCCAAGCACTTTTTATCAAACAGATGTATTTTCATACTTTCAATAAGGCACAATGTGTTCCTCCCATTTTAACATAATGCTATAGTTTTGTTTGAATTACAGTTGAAATTTGTTTCATTCATTTTGCAAGTGTAGTGCTTGCTTCTTATTTATAACCCCCCCCCCCACCCCACCCCCCATGCACAACAAAATATTGCTGTAAACTTTTCATTGATATCCTCATAATGTCTGAACTGTGAACAGGATTTCAGGTCTCAAAGAAGAAAAAAAGCTTTAGAGATTTCTCACCAGTGGTATCAGTACAAGAGGCAGGCTGATGACCTGTTGAAATGGCTGGATGACATTGAGATCAAACTTGGCAGCCTGCCAGACCCCAAAGATGAACAGAAATTAAAGGTAACGTCATTTGGAATGCTTTTGAATTGATATCTTTTATGCCACATGCATCGGCATTAATGTGTAAATTTCAGAGGATCTGAAAAGTAGTTGATTGTAGATCGTAGCTCATTTTCCTGTGCTTTCTCAGGCTCTCCCTTGCTTTGCTCTGCTCTTTTCCTATACACACAAAAAGGAGTCAGTTTTCTTTCTTTAGTTCAGAATTTTTTTTTACAGATTTTTCTGCTGTTTTCTTCAGTTCATTTCACACGTTCTTTTTAAATAGAAAAAAAAATGTTAATCTACACTATAGCATTTTAACAGGCACTAAGGGCCCCTTTCACGAAAGTACTTCAAAAGGGGGCCTGCGCTGGTGCCGGCGCGTGTTTTCGATGCGCATCGAGGCCCCCTTTTACCGCAGCATGTAAAAGCAGGTCTTTCCTTTTTTTTCAGGAAATGGCCACGTGGCGAGTGAAGTACTTGCCACGCGGCCATTTCGGGGGGCGAGCACTTACTGCCAGTGGCGTAGCCAAGGGTGGGCCCGGGTGGGCCCATGCCAACCCAGTAGCAGCACATCTATGATGTGGCTGGCAGGGATCCCCAAGCACCACCAGCCGAAAACTCCCAACTACTCTCCCTCCAGCATACCTTGTAAATAGCAGATCTTCGCCTGCAGTGAGCAGCGACTGATACATACTGTTCGCACTGGCCCCACATCCTTCCCTCTGATGTATTCCCGCCTATACGGAAACAGGAAATTGCATCAGAGGGAAGACTGTGGGGCCAACATAAGCAGTGTGTATTAGTTGCTGCTCATTGCCAGTGAAAATCTGCTATTTAAAAGGTATGTGGGGGGAGGGAGGATGTTTGAGAGACCATATGGCATGCAGGTGATAGGGACAGACCAAATCACTTGTGGGACAGGGAGGATCTTCTGCCCACCCATCTTGGGCCCAGGCCCACCCAAAATTGGGTGTCTGGCTACGCCTCTGCTTACAGCCACACATTGAGGTGGCGGTAAGGGTTCTCGTGTTAACCCGTCAATAACCAGGCAGTGCGTGGCACTACGCAGTTACCACCGGGTACACACGGGCACTACAAAAATAGTTTTATGGATATGACGCATGCTGGGTTTGGGAACTACTGCCGGGCTGCTGCAGTATCATAACATACATGGAGGGGCATAATCGAACGGGGCCGGCCATCTATATGAGCGGCCATCTCCAAGCCGGCCCCATAAAGCGGCGCCCCAACTGTATTATTGAAACAAGATGGCCGGCCGTCTTTCATTTCGATAATACGGTCGGAGCCGGCCAAATCTCAACATTTGGGCCGGCTTTAGAGATGGCC